>NW_023270816.1:7585387-7613587 GCF_011800145.1 Mirounga leonina
AAAGAAAGAAAGAAAGAAAGAAAGAAAGAAAGAAAGAAAGAAAGAAACTGGACCACTTCCTAACACTATAGACGAAAATAAACTTAAAATGGATTAAAGACCTAAATGTGAGACATGAAACCATAAAAATCCTAGAAGAGAGCACAGGCGGTAATCTCTCTGACATTGGCCACAGCAACATTTTTCTAGATATGCCTCCTAAGGCGAGGGAAACAAAAGCAAAAATAAATTAATGGAAATACATCAAAATAAAAACCTTTTGCACAGTGAAGGAAGCAATCAACAAAACAAAAAGGCAACCTACTGAGTAGGAGAAGATATTTGCAAATGATATTGCTGATAAGGGATTAATACCCAAAATATATAAAGAATGTATACAACTCAACACCCCCCAGAAAAAAACCCACAAACAATCTAATTTAAAAATGGGCAGAGGACTTGAAGAGAAATTTTTCCAAAGAAGATATCCAGATAGCCAACAGACACATAAAAATATGCTTAACGTCACTTATCATCAGGGAAATGCAAATCAAAACAACAATGAGATATCACCTGACACCTGTCAGAAAGGCTAAAATCAGAAATACAAGAAATAACAAGTGTTGGCAAGGATGTGGCGAAAAAGAAACCCTCTTGCACTGTTGGTGGGAATGTAAATTGGTGCAGCCACTGTGGGAAACAGCATGGAGGATCCTCAAAAAAATTAGAAATAAAAATACCGTATGACCCAATAATTCCACCACTGGGTAGTTACCCAAAGAAAATGAAAAGACTAATTTGAAAAGAGATATGCACCCCTATGTTTATTGCAATATTATTTACAATAGCCAAGATATGGAAGCAACCTAAGTGTTCGCTAACAGATAAATGGAGAAAGATGTGTTGTATATTATATATGATGCTGCCAAAAAAAGGTGAGATCTTGCCATTTGTGACAACATGGATGGACCTAGAGGTATTACGCTAAGTGAAATAAGTCACACTGAGAAAGACAAATACTATATGATTTCACTCGTACACGACATCTGAAGAAAAAAACAAATTAATAAATAAACAAACAGAAAGCAGAATCAGACTTGTGAATACAGAGAACAAACTGATGGTTGCCAGAGGGAAGAGGAGGTGAGGGGAATAGGCAAAGGGGGTGAAGGGGAGTAGGAAGATACAAGATTCTATTTACGAAATGAGTAAGGCATGGGAATAAAAGGCACAACATAAGGAATAGAGTCACTTCTGTTGTAATCCTGTCGTATGGTGACAGATGGTAGCTACACTTGCATCGAGCACAGCGTATCATAGCATAGAGAAGCTGCCTCACTATCTTGTACACCTGAAACTAATGTGACATTGCCAACCACACTTAGATAAAACACTCTGTTAACAAAGGGGGGTCTAAGAATAGGAATGTAAGTATGGTGTGTTTGTGCAAGATTACATACAGTATTATTTAAACTGCTCCCCAATTTTATGTTTAATTATAGTTTTTATTGCCCTTTAAGGAATTCAGCTGGTGAAATACTCAGCTGAGGATTTAGTTTCTCTAAAAACTTTCGGCCAATCCTATATACAGAGTTTCCATGGCATCTTAGAGAAAGCACATGACTGTTGGACTTCACTTACCACTCAGCATTGCTCTGTGGCAGAATTACGTCTAGACTAAATGAGAAACTTGGTAGAAATGAACAGGAAGACAAGATGAAATCAGAAAAGAACCATTTTTCTCTGCAACTGCCTGAGGCTGCTCACTTACATCTGTAAAATATGCATCAACTGTTAATGAAAATGTAAGGTCCTCCCGAAGAAAAATCAGAATTCAAGTGTGGGAGAAGCTGTCAGCTTCACGGCCCAAGAGCCCTATAATATTAACCTCTATGCAAGTTTAAATTGTACCTCTGGTACTGAGATTATGGAAATATGTCGCACAGCATAAGCATCAGAGAGAGGTTGAGTATTTCTGCATTCTGAACACTCTCAAATAGGCTAATACATAATGAACTGAAAATTTTAGTCTTGCAAAAACTATTAAGTTCCATATAATATTTAGGGTAGTCCAAATTTAGGAATGTGTACTATAGATGACCAGATTCTCAATAAATCTACTGTAAGAAGTTTGAAAAAAACAAATCAGATAAAAATACTGACCAAATAACCTGGGATTATTTACAAGGGTAATTTAAAGTTATCTCCAGTAAGAGACATTTTATAAGAGATTTCTAATTGTAGAATTCTAGAGATATCATTCTGGAGGGAAAGGAGAAGAGAAAACCTCTCACTAAAAGTAGATTGAAAATTATGATCTCTGTTCAATAAAAGAAAGTTCCCACTGCCCATTTAAGATTTAAAAACATTAAATTTTATTCATAGAAAACCCTCCCATTCCCAGTGCTCTTAAATTAAACTTTAAACTTTATGAACTTCTGATGAAGTCATATTCAAATATTCAAGTATAAGATTATGCATGCATGTGATCTATATAAGTAACTACATGGCTTTGAAATCAAAGTCAATTTTAGTGAGTCAGAACAAATCAGAATATCACTGGAATATATCCTGCATTTTGCTCTCTCTCTCTCTCATATACACACATTGTGCTCATATATATCACATAAGTATAATGATTAACATATACGAACTTAAGCACTTAATTTGAATATAAACTTTTCTTGAGAGAATTGCAGCATAAACTCAGATTTACCCAACCATGGTACTATCTTTCTTTCTTTACAATTTTTTTTTGTTCCTCTACGATGTGAAGGCTCTATGCAGAGTTAAGACTACAAAATCTGGCCCCTGATCATTCCAGGAGTAATTGAGTGGGGTGTACAAGATGAGCCGCTCTCTAGAGGACAGTACAGTGCATGATATAAATGCACAGAAGTGGTTTCATTAGCGATGTTGAGGAGAAGGAGGGGAAAAAACACCAAAAATCACTGGTGGAAACTAAATATCAGCTTCCAGTCTTCAAATAGTGGATGCAACACACATGCATGCCCCCTCTCCTTCCAGAACGTTGCAAATACATGGCTGAGTGCAAAATAATGTCCAATAGTCATGTTCTTTCTCTAAGAGGCATCAACCCAAACAACAGAGAAAACTAGATGGAAACAACAGGCTGGCATAACTCACTGGACTATAAAAGGTCTTCAGGAAGTGAAGGGCTAGAAGCTGGCTTAGAGTCCCAGAAACATCTGAACAGGGCATGAGGGAGCTGGGGCTGGGTGTGGGCTGCAGGCCAGAGGACCAGCACTGTCTCCACACGGAGGGGACGGATTTGTGGCTCCCCCTCCCACACAGAGCACCACCGACAAACTCCAATCCACAGAACTGGAGGCTTATTTTCTGGAAAAACTCAACCTAGGGGATAGGGATTTGAGAAACGAGATATAGCAGAGGCCTGGGGGAGGAAAGAGGTTGCAAACAGTAAGATTAATTCCTTAATTCAACTGTGGAGACTTCCAAACCTTTCCCAGACAAGCTCCCCAAATGCCAGCTGTGGGTTTCTATGCCCCACAGACAGGCTATGGTAGGATTGCTGTCCAGGGAAAGCTGCTGGCCACACCCTGAGGCTCCCCACACCCTGCCTACATGACCCAACAGCTGCTTCCTCGCCCAGTGCCTCTAGATGGAAGCCCATTCCTCTGCAATTGTTGTCTATGCACACAGGCTCTCGATACACTTGTTAGGGATTACTCTGAAATCTGAACAGAGAAAGCAATACACCAAAAACAAAGGGAAAATGATCAGTGGAACTTCTTAAGCACCATTGAATGTGTTTCTTCATTCCCTCGGAACATTTGGATAACAGTTATTAATGGACACAATGAGGCTGCCCAGCGAATGTGTCAGTGTCCGTTCTCTGGGAATCAGAAATTGGGAGAGGATGGGTGGTGGAGAAGTTTGCTGGGGAAAGCCTGTGATGAGTGAAAGGGAGGGAGTCAGACCGGTGGCCACCCTTCAGAGCACATCTTGGAGAAGGAGAAGGAGGAGGAAAGGACTAGGTGAGAAGAGCCTGAAATGGGAAATTCCTGATCTCCCAGCAGGTGAGGCCAGAGCGACAGCTAACATTAGAGGAGTCCCACATCAAATGGGAATGTTGGGGCTCCAGCTCACTCCCTCCACATTGAATGGGACGATTCTGGTTCGAGGACCTTCACCATGCCCACTCATCGGCTGGGACGGGTTGGGGAGAGTGTGGTCTGGTGTGAATGATGCACGGTCCCACAGAGGGACAGCCGGTCACTTCAAGTAGACAGATGTGTGCCCAAGAACAGACAGTGGTGGCTCCTGAAGACATGAGTATGTTGCAGGAGCAGGCAGCTCATCCTCTGATGGCACTTCTTCTTGTGTATTGCCTGTTTTCACTTCACCTCCACTCAGAGACTCACAGAGGTTCCCGATGACCAGTTTACAAAGGAAGTAAAAACCTGAGCCTGGATCGCTGGTGATGCTCCGTGGCCTGTTACGCTGCTGCAGGACTGTGGGCCCACAGAGGGACGGCACTGAAAGGAAATCCCCCAGGTAGCGCTGCAAATAGCCCATCTGGTTTCCAATTTGTCTGGACTAAACACTGGCCGGATGTGGATCTATGCTGAGCCATAGTGAACAACTAACATTTTGGCCCAGCGAGCAGAAACTTGGAATAAAAGATGGAAATCCAGATGACCAGAACTTCCGGGGAAAAGACCTGTAGATGGACCCTCAGGATGGGTATAACGTATGAAGGCTTTGTGCGGACACTCACCCAATTGCACCCACTAACGAGGAGGCCCTCAGAAATCAGGTGGACAGAGTGGTGTTCTGTTCGTGCCACGCATCTCCTCATCCCCCCTGATGTTTGCAGAGGCTCATGTAGAAAATGGCCAGGGTGGCAGGAATGGGAGCTATGCAGGACTTTGTCAACTGGACTTCCCCTCACCGAGGCTTATCCAGCTGGAGACTCAACTGATTGCCCAACCTGCCCATAGTGGAGGCCACCGAGCCCCTGGCATGGCGTCATCCCTCGGAGGAGCAGCCAGCCACTTGTGCCCTCTTGGTTATCCTGAAGCCTTCCTTCAGGTTTTGTCCTTATCAGAGTAGACACTTAACCTGGACACGAACGTGCCTTCCTCACCCAAAGTGCTTCTGCCAGAACCACCATCCCAGGCTTGCTGGATGATCTTCTCACCGCCAGTGTATTCCACAATACACAGCACCTACCAAGAACCCCCTTTTATTTTCAGGAGGAAAAGTGTTACAACGGGCTCCCACCCACAGAATTCATTGCTTTTGCCACATCCGGAAGCTGTTTGTCTTGTAGAAATTTGGAATGGCCAATTGCAGATTCAATACACTACCTGGGAAACACACTGTGCAAGTTTAGAAAACCACACTCAAAGATGTGATCAATTCTTTCACCCAACAACCCACGTATGGGCCATGTTAGTGTCCTATTGCTGCAGGTTTAAATGGCACACATTGCTGATATCACAGTTTCTGAGGGTCATCTTAGCTGGATCCTCTCTTCAGGGTCTCATAGGGCTGCAGTCAAAGTGTGGGCTGGGGCTGGGTTCTCCTCTGAAACTCACAGTCCCTGCTCTTCCAAGTTCATGACGTTTATTGGCAGAGTTTATTTCCTTGAATCTGTAAGACTCATGGTGACTTGCATCTTCAAAGCCAACAGGAGACAACAGTTCTGCCTCCCAAACTCTTGAAAGGACTCGCCTGATAAGGCCAGGCCCACCCATAGGCTTTTGATTAACTCAGAGTCTGTTGATTAGGCCTTTTGATTACTTAAGCAAAAGTCCCTTCACCTTTGTCATATAATGCAACCTCATCATGGGTGTGACATCCTTCATGTGCACAGGTCCACCCACAATGAAGAGGAGGGGCTCCTACAGGGTGGGCACCCCATGATAATTCTGACTACCACAGGTTCCCTCCACAGGGCCAGAATGCAGGGCCTTACTGGTTTAGAAGTCTTACTTCCCTGGGGGGCATATAGCACCAGCTGGGCTGCATCAAAGGGGTTTCTGCTTATGGGCAGAAATGTGGTTCCTACGGAGCCATGGGGGAACCAGCTCTCCAGGTTACAGGCTGTAACCTCGTTCACACCTCCACTCTGCCTCTCCAGACCCCCTAACCTTTTTGTAATTGATTTCCTACATTAAATCTCCCTCCATTTGATGTATCTAACATAGCTTCTGTTTCTCTGCTTGGACAATGACTGAAAAAAATCATAAATTGTCCATTATGTAGGCTCAAAAAATGTTAGCTCAGGAGATTGGGATTTATTGTCTTTTAGGCAATACGTTTCTTGATGTTATACACACATATTCTCATGTAGATGTGCAGCAACCATTAGTCCAGAAGATGACAGAACTCATGTAGGTTCTTCGAGCCTTCAGAATTACACCAAACACCTGTCCCAGCATAGATCTTTACACAAGACTGGATTTTTTTTTTAACTAGTAACAAACTGTAAAAGAATCAAAACTGGAACCCAAGGGCATAAACATCTAGAATGCAACAGAAAGAGATTTGAACACTGGAAGGTGAAATTACCTGGCAAATTCCTTACTTTTCACATCAAAAAATAGAATTAGTGGGGGCTCCTGGGTGGCTCAGTTAGTTGAGCATCTGGCTGTTGATTTCGGCTGGGTCATGATCTCAGGATCGTGGGATCAAGCCCCGCATTGGACTCCACACTCAGCACAGAGTGCCCGAGATTCTCTCCCTCAGCCTCTGCTCCTTCCCCCCCTTCTCTCTCAAAATGAATAAATAAATCTTTTTTTAAAAGATAGAATTGGTGATAGGTATTTATGTATATATGTCTACATGCATCCCTTTATTTGTCTATATTCTTGTTAATTAAATGATTTGGGGCATCCTTGCACAAACTACATAGAGGAACATTGTTTTCCAATATAGCATGTGTTCTGAACCGTGTCGAGTGCCACATGCCTACCTTAGCAGCATCCCTAAACAGGGTAGTTGTCCCCGGCAGTACTAGCTGTCAGGAAGCTTTTACAATCATATCTCATGCATTCTATTAGGAGCATTCATTTATACTATGAAGAAGGATCTTGACAAATGAGCTTCTGCTCAATCTGAAAACAATTGTTCAGAAATCCAAAGTTAGTGGATTTCATGCCACTGTTTATGAAGTTTTAAGCATATCAGTTATTCATTTAAATGAAATACATTTTTTCCTAAGGAAGCATTTGCTTAGAATTGATAAATCATATCCCTCTGGGAGTAAACAAAGAGAGAACTGGAACTGGTAACAAAGTTAAACCAACACACACCTGTCTCAGGTGGCTTTGGTTATCTTGCATTCTGTATAACACCAGCACTTCAGCTGAGATTACTGTTGCCCCTCCCCCCCATTACTAGACACCTACTTCTCTAGTCTTCTCACAAGAAAGCAAATACCCCAAGATCAGCAAAGGATTTCTCTCTCTCTCTCTCTCTCTCTTTTTTTTTTTTTTTTGGTTCTTTTCTGTTAGGAATGTCAGGGCACTGTTAAGAGAGTATCACATTTTGAGATAATCTCAAAAACAATGAACTTGGCCTTGAAAATGTATGTTGGGGAAGAAACTGGGCACATCAAGTGATGTAACTCTCAGTAAATCAGCTCAAGAAACAAGGAAACAGGAGATTTTGATATGACAGCCAGGACCTACCAAGACTCATTTTTTCCTCTGCTCTAAAAAAATCCCATTCACATCTTCCCCCCAGATTTCCTTACACAAACACATCAAAGAAATAACATTTGCTCTCACATTTGTCTCCTCATGCAGGCCCTACTCAACACGTACTCAAAGGCAACATTTGGTATCAGATATGACTAATTTTATCAACCAGAAAGCCTTGAGTTAATAGCAGGTACAGAAATTGTGTCTTCATCTTCAGGCAGCTTATTTTCCTAGACAAAAATCACAGTTTTGTGAGGCAAATCCCTATTTGCCACCTCTTCTCAAGGATACTTGATGGCAAATGAAACAATCCTGTTTTTCCTGGGGAGGTTTAAATTTCTGAAAAAAAGCCCACGTCCCTCCCTATATAATTAGCAGTTTCCCAAGTTATTGAAAATGACCAACACCAACATAGAGCCCTTACTTGACCCCTCCAAGTCTCTGTTAGGATATCTGTACACCAAAACAGGTCTGCCGATTGCACTTGTATTCTTAACCAGCTCCTGAGGTGGTCTCTGAATCATTGCGGACCTGCAAGATTATACACTAACCAACCTAAGTGTTCGAGTCTGCCAGTTGGACCACTGCAGCCTACTGGCATGTAGGCAGTGTTAAAATGGCTAAAATTTCATCCAGCACTTAGAGGAATTCAGACCACCAGAGCTCCATAAATGAAAGACTGATAACACTCATTCTACTTGGGTCTTCTCCAGCTGTGCATTCTGTTCTGCTCCATCTCCACTCGGTTTGACTTGGTACATTTCCTAAACACAAGGTCCAGGAGTCCAGTGCTGCCAAGCCGAAAGTCATTTCCATTTTGGATGGAAATAAGCAATTCCAATTTAATTCTATTTTAAATCTTTCAAAATAATTTGTAAATATAACCCGATTTTCAGCAAAAGCCAGATGATTCTCACAATAGTTCTCTGCTTCTTTGTAGAAATTCAGTAAGTGTTGATTGATTTTTTAAAAATTCATCAATTCTTTCTACTAATGATGGTTGGATGATCAATTTTAAATCTACCCAGAGAATACACAACTTTATTAGGCCGAGTAAAATATTACCAAGATGATTCAAGTAAAGGAATCAATTACCATAAGGCACCATTTCTCAAGACCCAGATTATATCAGGCTAGACATACTCATTTCACAGAGTTGATGTCAAAGGCTGATGTGTGTTTGTAATCACATGCACAGATTGATCTTCTAACATTATCTTCTGAAGTCCATGAAGGGAAAGCTCAGGCTTTTTGAAATTGCTTAGCCATTGTAATCTTTAATTCAAAAGCAGAAGCTCAGTCTCCACTATCTCTAGGAATTTTTGAATCTAAATGAGCTAAAGTACCAAACCAGTGTATTGACCATTTTTGTTCCAGGACTTCAAATCAATAAACTCTCCAAATCTAATAGTTTCAGTAATAGAACTGTTCAATCATTCACTCACAGAAATAAGGATGCATGCAGTTATGGTCTAGAGCAGCTTAAAAGATAATTAAATCAACACCATTCATCTTCCTGAGGATTGCCTGGAAAAGATGAGAGAAATAAATAAAAGATTGAAGACAAACTCCAAACTTATTTAGTGAAACATTCTGTCTTTTTGCAGGATTCCAATGCACGCAAATAGAACACAATCCACAATGATTTTCCAACATTTTCTCTTCCTTTTTACCCTCACAACACTGACTGTAGTTAAGGGAAGACGGAATTAAGGAACACCTTTTCAGTGCATGTACACGTTATTTCCCACACAAGGCCACCACATTGCATAAATATGGGAAGCACCATGCACCCTGCAGTCTCTTTCAATGACATTCCCTGAAGTTGTGTAGCAGCTCACCCACTTACTATTTTAAGACAGGAAGTCAAAAAGAATAAAAGCACCCTAAAACCAAACTTTGCCTAGTTAAATGGAAAGCGTTCCAAGATTTGCCTGAATTCTCTGAATGTTTATTTAGAAAATAAATGGGTCTCCTGGTAATTTTTAATAAACTTAAATGTTTTAGTTAATTCAAGGAAAAACATCAGTGAGCATTTACCAGTACTCTGAGGTTAAGAATATTTAAGAGGAGAATTTGCAAAATCATTGCCCACTAGTATCTCTGAGCCAAGGGAAAAAAAGGATAGAAAATTATAATCCACAGTCCAGTTCTTTTAGGCTACAAGTAAAATATTTAGAGACAAAATAAGGATGTATAGACATTTTATAACCCTCCTATTTGTTTTCTTCTTATTTTAAGTAAACAGAAAATGGATTACTTTAACGCAGCTATGTGAAACTGATAGAAATTATACAAGAAATGAGAGGGACAGATTAGGATTGTTTTGCTCTTTTAAGGTATTTGCACTACCCAAGAAGCAGTTTAGTGTTATTTGAAAGCAGATTTGTATCAGTTGTAAATGTATATGCAAAGTCTAGAGCAACTACCAACAATAGTTAACAAAAAAAGTATAACTGCTAAGAAAGAGGGGAAAAGCTAATCATATAAAATGCTGAATTAAAATCACAAAAGGCAAAAAAGTGGAAGAAAAAAATAGGAACAAAGAAAAAGGGCAAAGAATGGAAAACAGTAACAAATGTGGTAGATGTTAATCCAACTATACCAATAATCATCTTTAAATGTCAGTGGTCTAAATTCGCCAACTGAAATACAGAGATCATCAGACTTGTCTACAAGAAACCCATTTTAAATATAAACACATATAGATTAAAAGTAAAGGGTTGGAGAGAGATATACCATGCTGACCTAATCAAAAGAAAGGAGGAGTAGGTATATTAATTTTACACAGAACAGACTTCACAGCAAGGTTAACATGAATAAAGAGGGGCATTACATAATGATAAAGGAGTTAATCCTCCAAAAATATATAATAATCTTTAACCTGTGTGTGCCTAATAACAGAGCATAAAAATATGTGAGGCAAAAGTTGATAAAACTGCAAGGAGAAATAGAAGACTGCACTATTATATGTGAGACTTGAACTCTATTCTATCAGAAATGGACTGACCCAGAAGCAGAAAGTCAGTAAGGACAGAGTTGAACTCAATAGCGCCCTTTGTCAACTGGATACACTTGATAGCTATAGACTATTTCATCCAACAACTTCAGCATACACATTCTACTCGGCCCCACTGGGACATTCACTAAGATAGACCACATTCTGGGCCATAAAACATACAAGGATTAAAATCACACCACATCTGCTATCAGACCATATTAGAATTAAACTAGAAATCAGTCAGAGAAAAGGAATCCCTAAATACATGGAGATTAAACACCACACTTCTACATAACACATAGGGTAAAGAAAAAATCATGAGCGAGATTAAAGCATTTTTTAACTAAAATGAAAGCAGAAATACAACTTTTCAAAATTTGTAGAATACAGCACAAACAGTGGAGGGGAACTTGAACTATCGAATGCATATATTTGAAAAGAAGGAAGATCTATAACCAAAAATGTCAGCTTTAACCTTAAGCAACTTGAGAAAAAAGAGCAAATTAAATCCAATGTTAGCATAAAAAATAATAAAATTTGGGGCAGAAATCAATGAAATTGAAAACAAGAAATCAGTAGAGAAAATCAACAAAACCCAAACTCATTTTTGGAAAAGATCAATAAAATTGATAAGCCAGCTAGCTAAGGGAAAAAAATGGGGAGGGGGGAGAAAAAACACAATTACTAATATCAGAAATGAAAGAAATGCATCAATACAAATCATATGGACATGAAAAGGATAACAAAGGAATATTATAAACACCTCTATGCCCACAAGTTTGATAACATAGATGAAATAGACCAATTACTTGCAAGACAAAATCTGCCAAAACTCACACAAGAAGAAATAGACTATTTGAACAGGTGTCATAAAAAAACATTGACGCACCAGGCCCATGTGGATCACTAGTGAATCCTACCACACATTTAAGAAAGAAATTATACCAATTCTCTATAGTCTTTTCTAGAAGATAGAAGCAGAGGAATATCCGTAACTCACTGTATGAGCCCAGCATTACCCTGATAAGAAAACCAGGCAGAAACATTACTGGAAAAGGAAGACACAGACTAACATCTCTCATGAACATAGATGCAAAATCCTTAAACAAATATAGCAAAACAAATCCTACAATGTCTAAAAAGAATTATACACCTCAACCAAATGGGATTTATTCCAAATATGCAAGTTTAACATTTGAAAATTAATTAATGTAAGTCATCAGATCAACAAGCTGAAAAAGAAGAAAATCACAAGATCATATCTATAGATGCAGGAAAAGCATTTGACAAAATCCAAAACCCATTCATAAAAAATAAAAACAAACAAACAAATGAACAAAAAAGCAAAACCTCTTAGCAAACTAGGAGTAGAAGGGAACTTCCTCAAATAGATAAAGAACATCTATAGAAAAGCTACAACTAGTATCATACTTAATGACGTGAAAGTTGGAGCTTTCCCATTAAGATCAGGTACAAGGCTAGGATATCCACTCTCCCCACTGCTTTTCAGCATCATACTGGAAGTCATAGCTGATACAAGAAAACAAGAAAATGAAATAAAATGTAGACAGATTAAGAAGGAATAAATAAAAATGTCTCTGTTCTCAGATGATATAATTACCTATATAAAAAATCCAAAAGAATCAACCAAAAAAAGAAAAAAAAAAAAAACTTCTAGAACTGTTAAGTAATTATAACAAGGTTACAGGATACAAAGTTAATACACAAGAGCTTATGAACAGATGTTTAAGTCCCAGGTCATTCAGAAATTACAATTTTAAAACAACAGTGAGATACCATTCCATACCTATTAGAATGAAAATGCAAAATAACACAGCCACTTTGGAAAAAAGATTGCCAGTTTCTTGCTAAACAAAGCATACTCTCACTATACTACCCAATATTCATGCTCTTGATATTTCTCCAAATGAGTTAAAAACATATAGCCACACAAACACCTACCTATGGATATTTATAGCTGCTTTGTTCATAATTGCCAATTAGAAGTAGCCCGGATGTCCCTCAGAGGTAAACTGAGAGACAAACTGTGGTGCATCCAGACAGTGGAATATTATTAAGCAATGACAAGACATGAGATATCAAGCAAAACATGAAAAGACATGGAGGAACGTTAAATGGATATTGCTAAGTGACAGAAGCCAACCTGAAACAGTTGCATATCATGGGACTCCAACTATATGACACCGTGGAAAAGACAAAACTATGGAGACAATATAAAGATCAGTGGTTCCCCAGGGTTGGGAGAGAAGGAGAGGAAGGAATAGTCAGAATACATGATTTTTACGGCAGTGAAAATGTTCTGTATGACACTACCATGGTGGATACACTATACATTTATCCAAATCCATAAAATGTACAAGACCAGGAGGGAGCCCTAATGTAAATTATGGACTTTGGTGGATAACGATGTGTCAGTGTAGGTTTATTGATTGTAACAAGTGGAGCACTCTGGTGGGGGGTGTTGATAGTGGATGAGGTAGTGCATGTTTGGGGGCTGGGGTTACATGGGAATTCCCTGTTCCTTCCACTCAATTTTTGCAGTGAATTTAAAACTGCTCCAACTCTCCAGCTGTGGGCCCATGGGGAGCTTGGCAGCAGTCTTTGAGTGGAGACAAGGAGAAGGAGCGGCCGGGAGGTGGCTCTGGAGCAGCCCGTGGTAACAGCACTCCAGAGAGGCTGCTGTCTGTGCTGGAAGATCTGGAAGTCTTGTCGAGAGAGCTTATAGAAATATTAGCAATTTCAAGAAACCAAAAGCTGTTGCCATCAGATGAGGAAAACCAGGTCCTAGAGTTGTTAATTCACAGAGATGGGGAATTTCAAGAACTGATGAAATTGGCACTCACTCAGGGAAAAATCCATCATGAAATACACGTTGTAGAAAATGAAGTGGAGAAAAGTGACAGTGATATTCAGCAACTACAAAAATGCTAAAGGAAGCAGAACAAATACTGGCTACAGTGTTTACCAAACAAAAGAAAAAACTCAAATTAATAGAAAAAGCAAGAAAAGGTACCATCTCCTCGGAAGATATAATTAAGTATGCACATAGGATTAGTGCAAGTAATGCTGTGTGTCCCCCACTGACCTGGGTCCCAGGGGACCTACAGAGACCATATCCAACTGATTTAGACATGGGAAGTGGGTCAAATGAACAATCCTTCCACTAATAGTGTTAACGGTCATTTACCAGCGGACGCACTGCAGCAGGCAGGCTGCCAGATGTCCTTGCCCCACAATATCCATGGCAGTCAAATTCATGTCAATGAATATGCTACCACCAAATCACAGGAATGACTTCTTGTTGGAACTTCCTGGACATAATAAGGAAAATGAAGATGATGTAGACTTAGTCAACAGACTCCTCAAGCAGTAGTACTGATTCTGATCAAAAAACATAAAAGACAAAATTCATACAGAATTGAATACAGTGGGGGAGTACCTCAGTGGCTCAGTTGGTTGAGCATCGGACTTCTGATTTTGGCTCAAGTCATGATCTCAGAGTTGTGAGATCGAACCCTGCTTCGGCATGGAGTCTGCTTAAGATTCTCTCTCTCCCTCTGCCCTTTCCCTCACTTCACTCCCTCTCTAAAAAACAAACAAACAAACAGAATTGAATACTATGGAATTCTGTTTCTTAAATAATTACAAGCCTGTAAAAAATAGCCAGATAATACTGGCTGTAGTGGAATTGTGCAGCCCATTAAAAATCACTGGACTTTCCTTTTTTTTTTTTTTTTAAGATTTTATTTATTTATTTATTTATTTATTTGAGAGAGAGACAGAGATAGTGAGCTGGGAGGAGAGGGAGAAACACATTCCCTGCTGAGCAGGGAGCCGGACGCAGGGCTCAATCCCAGGACCCTGAGATCATAACCTGAGCTGAAGGCAGACGCTTAACAGACTGAGCCACCAGGTGCCCCTGTACTTTCCTTTTGAAGCAAAAAATCATGGTTTCAATTCTAAACCACTAAGTGAATATTTAAAGAATAATTAAAATTTACTGTTGGAAAAAAATTACTCATTTCAGTGCCACTCCACCCTGTTATATTCCAGTTATGTTGGATTTGTACATAGTAGTTCTGGAAATAAAAGTTGAAGGAAATGACCCATGTACCTATCACTAATCAGCTCTTGGAATTATTTAGAAAAGCATTTTAAATAATAGCAGTGGATCACTGAAAGTGCATCATATCTCAAAATAACAAAACCCTCATTTGAAAGTGAAGGCTGGTAACTTCTGTCGCAGTAATGGGAGAAATTGTCTCAATTTGTACTGTCTGTAATTATTGTAATTTTTGTAAATAATTTTGTAAATACAAACTTTTATTTGTAAAAAAATAAAAATAAAAAATAAAACTCCTCTAAAAAAGCAATGGCATGGATGGAGCTAGAGATTATTATGCTAAGTAAAATCAGTCAGCCAGAGAAAGACAAATACCATATGATTTCACTCGTATCTGGAATTTAAGAAACAAAAACGATGAATATAGGGTAAAGAAAGAAAGAGAGAGAGGGAGGCAAACCAAAAGAGAGACTCTTGACTACAGAAAACAAACTGAGGGTTTACGGAGGGGTGGAAGGTGGGGAATGGGCTAGATGGATGAGAGGTATTAAAGAGGGCAATTGTGATGAGCACTGGGTGTTATATGTAAGTGATGAATCACTGAATTCTACTCCTGAAACCAAGATTACACTACACGTTAACAAATTAGAATTTAAATAAAAACTTGAAACATCAAAAAGAACTGCTCTAAAAAAAAGGTCTTTATTAAAAAAAAAAAAGAACCCTCACACATAATTGGATCTTAAAACAGAAGTTTAAAATAAATGAAGCAAAAACTTATAAACTGGAAAGAAAAATAGACAAACCCACAAGTTACATACTGTATGATTCCATTTATATGGCATTCTTGCAAAGGCAAACTATAGAGACAGACAACAGATCAGCAATTGCCTAGGACTGTGGGCTGGGGGAAGGGTTCACAACAAGAAGGCAGAGGGAAATGTTTTAGGGTGATGGAACTGTATAAAATCTTTATCATGGTGGTGCTTGCAAGCCTGTATACATTTGTCAAAACTTACTGAACCCTACACTAAAAAGGGGGAATTTTACTATATGTAAATTGATTATTATTTTAATTTTTTAATTGGGGAAAATAAAGAAACATTAAAAAGTGACAGAAATATTCATTGCAATCTCTATCTACAGCTATATATTCTTACTTCCAGCAATTCAATTAACTTTTTTTTTACATGTATCAATTAGGAAAACTTAGTTCCAAGATTAGCTCACACATATCTTAGCTGTGCTAAAATCGAAACTACCCCAGGGTTCACATTTCTCGTGTAAAAAATTAAATGAGTGCATTCAATAAACAAAGTAAATGATATCTGAGACCTCTTTCAGAATACATGGCATTGCCTTGATTCAGTATACATCTGTTTAAGCAATTCTTTTAGGTTTTTGTTTGAAACTAACCATCTTCATAAACTCATCTGAAAGTTGAAAACAAAAGTAATATGAATCGCTGTACAGCCAGAGATGTGGTTATTCACTGAAATTTAGAATCAGAAAGCAACTTTATGATCAGACATTCCAAATCCTTATTATAAAGCACATCGGGTCCAGATGGGTTGATGCCCAGGGCAGCTTGTTGGTGACCACCCAGGACCATGTCAGATCATGTCAGCTGCTTTTGCTTCTGCTTTCCATCTCAATCCAGCACCTGGTGGAGTGCAGCAAGTGTGATCATGTCTTTCTTTAACTCCAAACTTCCCAATGCTTTCCCATCTCATTCAGAGCAAAATCCCAAGTCCATATAGTAGTAAGTATGGCCTCACATGATATACCCACTTCTTGCTTCTGGGACTTTACTTCCTATGACTCATTGTCCCCATTCTTTCCATTCCAGGGACACAGAACTCATTGCTATACCTCAACCACTATAAAGCTGGCTCCTCTTTGAGAATTCTCTTCCCTGGCATCACTTTGCCTCTGGTCCTCTCTCTCTTGGTTCCTCCAGGTCTTTATTCAAATGCTACCTGAAACCATCAGGCCATCCAATCTAAAGGTGCGACCCCCTATCCCCACTGATTGCATTCTTCTTAGCACTTATCGGTATGTGACCTGCTGTAGATCTTTAAATAATGTTTGCTTAGTTCTATCCAACTAGGATGGAAGCTCCACAGGACCAGGAAAATGGATAGGAGAGTTACTCCCAGGGAGCAGAATTAGAGTTAATCGAAGAACTATCCACCGTCAGCCACAGGGTCTCCACAGAGCCTCCCCAGCATTCATTCTTAAATGCCATGGACAGCGGATGCTCTCTGTCTCCCATTATTTAATTTTTTCCTGCACTGGAGATTGTGTTGCACTTATCCTGCACCTGTTTCACATCATTGCTGGTGTGAGGGAGACACACATGACTTTTCTATTGGACCATAGCTTTCTAAACACTGTTTGCAGACAGTACTGTGGTCTGGACTTGGCATTACATGTACTGACCGGGTGGGACACTGGGTTGTCTCCCTTGGAGATGGGCAAGAATATTTCCTTTGGGAAGAAGAGTGCAAACAGATTATCTCATGCTACTGGATGGCTAAATGGACACAAAAATTCATACACTTCTCCCCATAGTATAGAGTTGTCACTGGAAGCTCTGGCAGCACCCAGGTGACAGTCCCCAGCCATCTCTTTGCTTCTAGGAAGGGCCACAGACATAGTCCTTGCCAACAGAACATAAACAGAAGTATTTTTGTCACTAACAAGTCACAGCAGGAGAAAAGTTGAGATGAGTCCTTAACCCTGTCATGCCCCTCCTGTTGACGGGGGAGTAGAGGTGCAAAGTGTGAGCAACCACAGACTCGAAACCATCACGGTCTGACCAGGACCATGGACTTGGACTTCTGTGTGAGCAAGCACCAAACTCCCACTGTGTTAAACCCCTGAAAGACTGGGGTCCTTTGACTGTACCAGCTCTTACTCTACCTAAAGCATGCTCAGATGCTCTTTAAAAATTGTTCTCACCCTCTCCCAAAGCTAGAAAGTTAAGGGTATGAGCTAATGGCTCCCAATACCACCAACACACACACACACACACAGTGCATTTGCCTAGAATGGACTCTCAAGTGACAGTTAACCGAACAAACACGATCTCCTCCTTGTTTATTTTCTCTGCATGCATAAATATGCATTATGCAGTGTTCTTTGATTATTACTGACGATGATTTTTTTAAAAAATGACAATTCCTGGTACCCCATTAAATCATAAAATGGAATTATGAGTACTAAACAGTGGTCACTATAAAGTGCTCTGTGAAGAGATCCAAGAAAATCTGAAAACTTGGGAGTCAGTGACAAGAAGTGCAGAGGAGAAGCAAGAGTTAGATGGTGAAGGTGCCTCCTCACATGCCCGAATAAAGGGTTTGGATTTGATATTAAGTAAATGCGCCTTTAGTAAACGTGTTTAAGATTCTCTCTACTTAAATGTCCCCTGCTCGGAGACTTCTTCCGTTCCTGGAATACCCACCTAACTAGAAACTTTGTCCTTGAAGTGTGTTATGTCTCTTCATCCAATGATCCCTTTCCTGTCCACCTTCCTCACTAGAACAGAAACTTCCTGAGTCAGTCAGGGGTTATTGTCTTACTCATCTCCCACATATTCTCCGGACTGAGCAGATGATCTGGCCCAGGGTGGACATTCAGTAAGTAACTGTTGAATGAATAAAACGGGAAATGTTTGTGACAGGTCTGTGTCACTCTGTGCATGTGCCTAGACTCACAAGAGTCTAGACATGTTGTACCAAATGGAAAATAAACCCTTCAACCTTAGAGCCAGAAATGTATACCTAAATATGTTGTAAGGGGGCCATATAATTGCCACGTTCTTCTTCAAGTTTTGCCAGTTCATGTTTCTATCAGTAAGAACACTGGTACAGTGAGTGCCGGGTTGCCTTGCTAGAACAAGCAGACATGAGCCAGCTTCCCTCTACCTGGAGAACATGGTAGTTAACAGCATCATGGGGACGTATCTTCAAGCCATCCCAGAGCTGGAAAGCTCATTATAGACAATTAATGAGGTGAGTTTGTTTGTTTGTTTGTTTTTGAATTCTACGTGCCAACCCTCATTGGGTTCCCTTGTCACTTCCAAAGCAGTCCCGCCCTGCCAAAACACACTGGCATTGAAAATCCCTATTTGGGAATGAGAAAAAATACTTCCGTTTCTGTAATGCCATTCAGACATGATAAATAACACAGTAACCTAAAAAGTATTTATCATTCTCCAAATCCCTTTTCTGAGCCAAGGTGTGTGTTTAGCAAACAGCCAACTGCTTAAGGAATTGGAGAAGAATAAATTCTAGACACTAGTGAGATACATAAGGAAAAGCAAGATAACAGGTCTTCTTCTCAAGAGTATTTGGTTGAGTGTTAAACCTGAAACCCTCACTGCAGGTAAAATTTATATCTAGTTCTTAACAATATAAATAAGGGCCCTCAAGGCGGCAACCTGAAATACATCAGGCACAGGAGCGTCTCCACTGAAAGGAACTCTCATGGGCATGAGCTGCTAAAAACCGTGCAGGTCTGTGGAGAATGAAATGCCACCATGACCTCAGAAGCAGCAATCCTGATTACGGTAGCCGAGCAGATTTAAATGCCTGGAAGCCTCTGCCTGTGGCCTCATGGCAGCAGGAACACAATAGTTCTGTTTTTTGTTTTTTAAGATTTTATTTAAGACAGAGAGACAGAGAGCATGAGCAGGGGGGAGAGGCAGAAGCAGACTCCCCGCTGAGCAGGGACCAGGACCGCTCCCCGCCCCCCCGCCAGTGCAGGACTCCATCCCAGGACTCTGGGGTCATGACCTGAGCAGAAGGCAGATGCTGAACCGACTGAGCCTCCCAGGTGCCCCTGTAGCTCTGTTCTTATCTGCTTATTCAGAGGTGATCAAGTTCAGGAAAAATAATTCATTATAACCAAACTCCTGAGAGATTGATTTATGAACCAGAATGCCAATATTATCAGTTGATAACATGACCTTCAGCTGAGGAAGCAGTGGACGTCTGTTGTACCATCAATAGGTCTCTCTAACAAATTTATTTTCAGGCTACATTTCTTATTTTACTTAGTTCACCTATTACGATAAGCTCTTAGGTGATTTTCCCAGGAGTTAAAGGCACTGAAATAATCACATATTTCTGTGATGTGAAGTTACTACTCAAAAATCAAAAGACAGTGTTAATTAAGCATAGGGTTTACCAATCCCCGTAAAGTTACTGGATTACTAGCTGAAAATGCATGCGAATCTAGACTATTATATAAAAACAATAATCAGTTTATAGTTTATGTAAATTCACAACAAATGCTGTAATCAATAGAAATGTTTATTCTTTCCCATAGAAAAGTCATCCCTTTGTCTGATTCATGAATATATTTTTACAATAATGGTTTCTTTTAAATAATTTATGTTCACGTGAATTATGGATCCCACTGCCTTTCACACTAAAGGCATGCAATTCTGCAAGCCATGTCCCATGTATCAGCAAATTACTCAGGGAAATGGCACACATTTATTTGAAAAGCTGTGAGTCATTACCTTCAGATGCTGTTATTAATTAAAAGTGCAATGCTGAGAGGGATGGATTTCCCGATGTTAGCACTAAATTGATTTACCTCGTGATACGAAACCTGGTTTTGCTGAACTCTGAGCATGTAAGTACTGATTTTTTCTTGTGGGTGTTATGTTCTCACTTTGAAGTCTAAAGTTGAATTTTCAATGCGGAACAAATTAAGATGTTATAAGCACCAAGTAGGTGTGTTATATCTGAGAGTGTATGAAGGGATTCTTTTAAAGATGGCTCAGTGAACATCTGTAAATGGTATAGCTGAGTACTCCCTCCCTGTACATCTCATAGAGACTATATATTGAACTACTTGGAGGTTTTTCAAAAGAAAAAATGTTTGAGTTATCATAGAATAAAAATACTGATAATAAACATTAACTGAAATTCTTAATGTTAGTTATCATTATATGTCACTGATATAATAATAAGTGCTTAATATGTAAGATTTTACTGTGGAGGAGGTATTATTAGACAATAATAGATATTAAATTGTGTATATTGTTATTGTCCCTACTTTATACATATTGAGGCTCAGGGGGATATATAACTTCCTCAGTTCATGACATCGTTAAGGGGCAGTCAGAATTTGCTCTACTCCCTAGTATGTTAACTGAAGATACACTGCTCTTTTCAATGCCAACACCCTCTGATGCTCTTTAAAATGTACTGAAAGAATGAATTTAACAAAAATGATCATACTGAGTGAGATATAAATTACTATGGGGGATAGGAGTAAACTTTCCAGCCTATTTTGGATAATACAAAACCTTCACAGCCATGCTAGGGGAGGTGACTGACTACTGAGTGACCAGGTTGATTTCTGAGATGTCAGGAGGACCAATTTCATCAGACAATATCACTATGAAGTGGAAACACCCATAAATCATTATATATGTTACTGCACCTTCCCTACAGATTGTTGGGCAATTTTGCTTAATGTCCATATAAACCATAGAAAACAATAAAGAATCCAGAAAGAGACTCACACATCTATGGGCAATTGATTTTTGACAAAATATAACATAAATTGACCAAAGTGTAAGGGCTAAAACTACTAAACATACAGAAGAAAGCATATGAAAAAATATACTCAACTTTGAAAACATGAAGATTTCTTAGTTATGACACCAATTACAAAAACTATGCAGCAAAAAAATAAATTGGATTTTAATCAAATATAAAACTTCTGTCCTCTAAGACAGTCTTCAGAAAATGAAAATACAAGCCACTGACAGAAAGGGTTTATAATATATCAGACAAAATAATGATACTTAGATTATATATAGAATTCTTACAACATAATAAAACAACTAATGAAAAATAGCAAAATCCTTGCAATTTCTTAAAATAAGAATGCATAAAAATGGTCAATAAGCATCTGAAAAATGTTTGACATCTTTACTTGACATCAGGGAAATGCATCTTTAGTTGACATCAAGGAAATGCCAAGTAAAACCTCAATGATATAATATACACCCTAGAAGGGCTAAAATTAAGGGAAGAGACAATACAACGCGGATGTAGAGCACCTGGAAGTCTTACACATTGTGTGTCGGAGTGCAAAACAGTACAATCATTTACAAAGCAGTTTAATAATATCACTATACCCAACAATCCAGGCATTACACCCCTCGATATCTACCCAAGAGAAATGAATACATATGTTCACCCAACGACTTTTAAACAGATGCTCCTAGCAGATTTACTCAGGTATCCAAAACCTGAAAACAACCCAAATGTCCATCATCAAGTTAGGAGATAAACAATTTGTGGTACACCCATATGTGTAATACTTCTCAGCAATTAAAAGGAAGAAACTATTTATATACTCAGCATCATGCTGAGCAAAAGAAGGCAGACAAAGAGCACATGCTGTGATTCTACTTTTGTGAAATTGTGGAACAGGCGAAACTAATCTACAGTAACAAAAATCATACCAGAGGTATGGTAGTCATCAGAAGTAGAAAGGAGGAATTATTTCAAAGAGGCATAAACTAGCTTTTGGGGTTAGACATGTTCTATAATTTGTGTTGGTGTCTACACTGATGTAAACATTTGTCAAAAGTCATCAAACTATATAATCAGGATAGATATATTTTATTAAATATGAATTACAACCATAATAAATTATATAAGAATGGCTACACTTTACCATTTTCACCTCAGATTGTCAAAAATTTAAAGATGTGACAAGACATTTTTTGTTAAGGCTTTGGGGAAACAGGCACTTTTGTACACTGCTGGTTGAAATGCAAATTGGTTCATGCAATATTTAGCAAACCTACTTAGCATTTATCTTTTAACTTAGCAATCCTACTTCTAGTAATTTACCCTAAAGATACACCTCAACAATACAACTACTATACATATGCATAAGGTTATTCATGGCAACATTGTTTATAAATGCCGATTATTAAGAACAACCAAATCCCCCCACACACAGGAGTTGAAAAAACAGATACCGCTACACAAGGGGTATATTATGCAGCTTTAAAGAAGAATAGGAAACTGCTCTGTGAACTGATATAATGTGATTTCCAGGATACATTGCTAAGTGAAAGTAGAGTGCAAATATCTTGAGTTTGTGACCTTTTATATGAGAAGGAAAATGAAGAAAATAAATATGTATCTACTCACCAGTGCAGAAAGAAGTACAGAATGTATAAACAGAAAATAGATAGGAGGTAGGCTCAGAAGAACACAGAAGAGATGGAAGGTAACACCTACCAGCATACTGTTTTTCACAGTCCGACTTTTAAAATGATTTCCATGTATCATATACACACAAGAAATAATAAAGTCAACAATAATACTAAAATAGAATGCAAACAGACAGCAACCTAATTATATTTCAAATGAGAGACATAACCACACAGAAAAGAATGAAAAGAACTGACCCAAGTGACTTTTGGCCAGTATATCTTTATTAGATATCCTCAGGCTGAACAGAAAAATGAAACATAAACAAATATTAAATTCTAGTTATAAGGGATTTGTTTTCTTTTTTTTTTTTTTTCTTTTTCAGTGGGTGTGACTTAACAATTCTAATGCTACTGTCTGTAAATTCTGGGATTGAGCAAATAAGTAAATATACTGTAGCCAGATGAAGCCAGGACTTTCCAGGTGAGGCATAGGAGGGAGGATTTGAGAGTAAACCTTTTATATTACATTTGAATTGGTGGTGCCAGAATGAACCCATGATTTGATAGATGGATGTAGATTTGATGTACATAGTGACATATACATGTACAGTTGATATGTTGAGAGATAAACAGGTGTGTGTGTGTATGCACACACGCATATTTCCTGGCTGTGTCTGTTAAGAAGAACTAAACGCAATAATATCCAGTAGCAGTGAGTATATCTTATCATATTATGAGATATCATAACCTTGGTTTCCAAATAACATTCTCACTAAAATTAATCAGGACTCATTGGAAAGACTACTGATTCCAGGGCTGAGACTGCAGAAGAACAAGATGAGACAGAGCATATTGCTATGCCAAAAACTAAGAGAGTGTTGAAAACATAATGGGGCCATGACAAGAGGACAAAGGAACCCATTTGCAGGGGCTCCCATTGGCTAAAATGCATTTACTATAGTAAGAATGCATGATTCCATATTAAAGCGAAGAAATTAATAGTAGAAACATAAAAGTGCTCACACTTTAACTCCAAAGCATAAATTTAGAAGGAATGATCAAATTAGAAGAACACCATTTGATACTCATTACAGCAATAATATATTCTGGCAAGAATCATCAGTGGGTACTAAAAATAGTGGATGAAATATTTAAGGAGAAACAAGATATTGACCTATTCTCAAAGTATCTCTTCACATGATACTTATTAATAACAAAGATAAAGTAAGTAAGATTATATTAGTAAGATTATATTAGAGAAACCTGGAAGACATAACTTTAACAAAATGATCAAAATTAACATTATTGGTAAAGGAGCAAGTCAGTACTATGTACCATCTGACATAACATACTAAAAACATCAGTCTGTGCTCTTCCAGTTACAAATGCTCTCCCTGAATCCATTTTTTAGTAAACACCCAGCAATCACAGATCAGAGGATGTTGAACACAGTAACTAGCCTGCGCTTGTCAAAATGTCACAGACTGATGAACTGTTCCAAGTTAAAGAAGACAAAGAAGTGAGAACTAAAGGCAACAAATATTCCTGGACTGGATCTTAGATCAATTTTTTTTCCTTCTGCTAAAACAGACATGACTGAGAGAATTGATTAAATTTGAATAATGACAGGTGGCTAATGAGAAGCAGAATACAACTGATAATTGCACTGCAGATATATCAAACAATGTCCTCAATTTCAGGAAACACACACTAAATTATTTACCTGGAAGGAAGAACATGTCTGCAACTTAACTTTGATAGCTTCACAAAAAATTATATAACATATGTATGTTATATATATTAGTATGTTAGTATGTATTTATATGTAAAATAAATCTGGTATGAACATTTGAGGAATCTAAGCAAAGGGCATATGGGAATTGTTCATATTATTTTTGCAAATTCTCTGTAAGTCTGCTATTATTTCAAAATAAAATGCTTTTGAAAACTACCATAATTAAGCACATCATTGTAAAAACAGATAAAAACAAAAGATAAGGAGACCATATTGAGAAAAGACAAAAAAAGTAAAGACAGAAAAACGATAATACAATGACAGCAAAAAAAGAACAGAACAATAGAATGCCAGCTTACAAAGTATGAAAAGGAAGAAAAAAAGAAATGTCAGCCCTAAATTCTATATCCAGTGATAATATACTCAGAAACTTAGAAGATAGAAAGACATTTAAAAAAATAATAAAAACTCAGAGAACTTATCACTAGCAGACATGCACCACAAGGAAAGGAAAGTTATCAGAGGAAAGCTGCAATCTTCTGGAAAAGATAAGGACCACCAAAATCAACATATGTATGAAAATAAAAAAGAACATATTTTAAATTGCTCTCTTATTTTCTTTATAATATATGTAATTAATGTGGTGCTAAAGGTCTATGTAAAAGTAAATTAGCAAACAATATGTATGACAAAATGCTTCAATAAAAAGGCTGAAATTATTGCAATCATAAAAATGCAAAATCCAGCTAGATGCTATCTATAAGAAATGTCCTTTAGAGACAGTTTGAAAGTAAAATGATAAAAAATGTTATACTATGCAAACAGGAGGCATAAATAAGCTGGAATGTTTATCTTAATATAAGGCAAACCAAAATTCAAGGCAATGTGTATCACCTGAGATAAAGAGGGATATTTCATAATGATAAAAAGTTCAATGCATCATGAACACTTAATCATAAATGTGTGTGAACCTGACTGTATCTATTAAGGTTCCACCAGAGAAACTGAATCAGTAGAATATATCTGTTAAAAGATTTATTGAGGGGCACCTGGGTGGCTCAGTCGTTAAGCATCTGCCTTCGGCTCAGGTCATGATCCCGGGGTCCTGGGATTGAGCCCCGCATAAGGCTCTCTGCTCAGCAGGAAGCCTGCTTCTCCCTCTCCACTCGCCCTGCTTGTGTTCCCTCTCACTGTGTCTCTCTCTGTCAAATAAATAAAATATTAAAAAAAAAAAAAAAGATTTATTGAATGGAATTGGCTTACATGGCTGTAGGGGTTGGCTGGGCAAGTCCAAAGTCTATAGGCATGCTGGAACGTTCAAGCATGAGCTGAAACCATAGTCCACAGCTAGAATTTCTTCTTTGGAGAAGCCTCAGTTTTGCTCCTAAAGCTTTTCCACTGATTGAATCAGGCCCACCCACAGAGTAATCTTCCATACTTAAAGTAAACTGATTATAGACATCAATCCAATCTACTAAATACATTCACAGCGTACCCTAGATTAGTGTTAACTATACAACTGGGGACTACATGCTAGACGAGTTGACAAATAAAACTGAATATCAAACTGAGCATAGAACTTCAAAATACACCAAACAAAACCTCACTGAAGGAAGATATAGACAAACCCACAACCATAAGAGATTTTAATACCTCTCTCGGTAACAGAGAAAAGAACAAGACAAAGAATCATAAGCATAAGGAATAACTGAACAGCATTATCAACTACCTTGATTAACTCACACTTAAAAAATAAAATATAGTAAGATAAAGCAATCATTGGGTATGCTATGTAACATATTACCCCAACTTTAGTGGCTTAAAACAACACATCTTTATCATTTCAGTTTCTGTGGGTTAGGCATCTGGACATGGTTTAGCTGGGTCCTTTGCTTTGTTGTCTCATCAGGCTGTAATGCAGATGTTGATTGGGCTGCAATTTCATCAGATGTCAGACTGGGGAAGGATCAACCTACAGGCTCCCTCCAGTAATTGGAGAATTCATTTCCTGGCAGCTGAAGGATTCACGAAGCTTGCTTTACTAAATCCAGCAAGAGAGAGAGGGAGACAGAAACAGAGGCCAAAGACAGAGAGAGACTCCAAGACCAGTCTGTGAGAAGGACAGAATCTTGTATAACACAATCACATAATTACAGGTAATTTGCCCTATTCTATTGGTTATAAGCAAGGCACAGGTTCCACCAAAACCTCAGGGGGAAGGAATTACATAAAAGCACAAGTACCAAGAAGCAGGATCTTGGGGGCCAGCTTAAAATCTTTCTATGACAATCCCCAAACCCAACAACTGAAGAAATCATACGTTTTCAAAATTCACATGAAAGGAAAGATAGAAATATATATATATATATCAGAAAACTAAAGAAAAGTTTAGAATCCAGAGCTAAACTCTAACTTAAAGAAGCTAGAAAAAGATGCATACATTAAAGCTAAAATAATTAGTAGAAAGGAAATTATAAAAATAAGAACAGAATGAATGAAATGGAAAATAGACAACTGAAAAAATAACAAATCACAGTGCTTGAGAGAGTAAAGGTGAAAAAGTTTAAAAAAAAAAAAACCCTCAAACTATCAAAATCATAATGAAAATGAGATATCATTACAGACCCTACAAGTAATAAAAGGTAAATGAGGGAACAAACTTTTTGCCAATAAATTTAATGACATAGTTGTAGTCACATTTTTTTGAAAAACACAACTTCAAAAACTGACTGAAGGTGAATAGAAAATATGGATCGCCCTTTACCTCTTAAAAAGATTGAATTCATCATTGAAAACCTTTCCACAGTAAAAATTCTAGGCCTAGATGGCTTCACCAGTAAATTAATTCAAAGACTAAAGAGTAAATACTACCATCATTTCAGAAATTAGAGGAGGAAAAAAATACCATTCATTTTATTTAACCAACGCAAACCAGATAAAGACATTATAAGAAATAAGAACTATAAACTAATATCCCTCATGAAACTTGATAAAAATACACTTAGCAAACATGAATAAATCAAATATAGAAATACATAAAAAAGACATCATGACTAAGAGTGTTTTAGCCTAGAAACGTAAAGTTGATTGAATAATTAAATATCAATTAATTCACCATATTAACAGAGAATGAGATTAACTATATAATTTTATCAAAAAACGTAAACAAACATTTGATAATATTCAATCCTTATTCTAATAAAAGTTCTCAGCAAACAAATAAAAGGAAACTTTCTCAAATTAATAAGTCATTTAAAAAATAGTTACCATTATACTTAATAGGAAAAGTAATGCTTTTTCCCTAAAATGGAGAGATGTCTTCTCTCACCATTTTTATTCAACATTGTTCTGGAGGTTCTAACCAGTGAAGGCAAGCAATAACATTGAAAATATATATCCACAAAAAAGATTATTTATATAGATAAATGATAGATGATAGATAGATAAATAGATAGATTAGATAGATAGATAGATAGATAGATAGATAGATAGATAGATAGATAGATA
>NW_023270816.1:7613597-7627436 GCF_011800145.1 Mirounga leonina
ATAGATAGATAGATAGATAGATAGATAGATAGATAGATAGATAGATACACATACCAGAATTTCATAGCAGCTTTATTCATTATAGCCAAAATCTGGACACTATCCAAATGTCCATCCACAGCAGAATGGATTGAAACATAGTGCCATAAAATGGAGCAAACTACTGATACATATGAATTAATTTCAAAGTATTGAATAGAGCAAAGAAACTGGACACTAAGAAATACATCTTATATGGTTCCATTTATATGAAGTTCTTAAACAGGACAAAATATGATGGTCAAAAGCAAAACACTGATGGCCTCTTGGGACAGAATTGAAGGAAAAGGCACAGATGGACTTCATGGAATGAAGGAAAGATTCTGTACCTTGGTAAGGATATCAGTTATCCCAGTGCATGCATTCATCAAAAATCATCTAACTGTACACTTAAGACCTGTGCATTTCATTTTATGGAAATTTACCTCTAAAATTTTTATTTTGATTTTTATTAAAGACTTTATTTATTTGAGAGAGCACGAGCAGAGAGGGGAAGAGGAGGAGGGTGAAAGAATTTGGAGCAGACTGCACTGAGCATGGAGCCCGACATGGGGGCTCGATCCCACAACAGGGAGATCATGACTTGAGCCAAAACCAAAAGTCAGACACTCAATTGATGGAGCCACCCCTACCTCTAAAATTTTTAAATGAACTGTAGGAAAATATTGGAACTGAATTAATAGTATGAGCTGTGGTCATGGGGTCTAAAACAACTTTTTAAATATGTAAGGCTTGAAAATGAGTAACTATGTTGAAGATTTAAAAACGGAAGCACAGATTCACAGCAGCAGAATAAAAGTCGTGAGCCCCAAACATTGTATACTTACATCAGCCACCCACCACATGATCCTGGTGGTCCATTGCCTGCTCTTCTAGCAAGGAAGAAAGTTCTGTCCCTGTAAGTAGAACTCAAGTAGACCTTAAGCCAGAGATCCTATACATCTGATTAATTAAAGTGTGGAGCAGAGGGTGGGGTTGCCAGATTTAACAAAAACAAAGGATGTTGCGGCACCTGGGTGGCCCAGATGGTTAAGCCTCTGCCTTCGGCCCAGGTCATGATCCCAGGGTCCTGGGATCAAGCCCCACATCGGGCACCTGGCTCAGCAGGGAGCCTGCTTCTTCCTCTCCCTTTCCCCCTCCTCATGCTCTCTCTCTCTCTCTGTATCTCTGTGTCTCAAATGAGTAAATAAAATATTTAAAAAAAAAAAACAAAAACGAAAAGAAAGGATGTTCAATCAGATTTGAATTTCAAAGCAAGTAATTTTTTAGTAGAAATATGTCCTGTGCAATAATATTTGGGACATAATTATACTAAAACAAAACAAAACTAGTGTGTCAAATTCTAGTTTAACTGGGCATCCTGTATTTTTTCTGGTAATTTTAATAGAGAAATAGATTTAGAAGGAAAATGATCTTCCAAAGCTCTCAGGAGTAGGCACAAGAGCTAAGACGAGTCTGTGATAATAAAAGTTACATAACTTTATGGCTGGGAGGGGCCTGGTTTTGTTTTCTAACAGACTCCTTAAGCCAAGCGTGCAGACGCCCTGCAGTTCATCTGGGTCCTTGCTGTATTGCAGCTCCGTCGGCTTCCCAGCTGAGCGCGGAGCTGTGGGTGGGTGCGGGCTGGGCATAGGATGGGCACAGCATGGACATGGGATCATCCGATTCTGGTGGGGGCAGGTCGAATTTGTCAGAACTACATTGAGGTTATGAATGTCTTCCAAATGAAATTTGAAGAATAAAGTGATTGCAAAGTTAAAAAACAAATCCTGTCCCTGACCTCCCACTTGCACCGTCAGATATATTCCATCTTGTAAGATGCTCTCTGAACCTCAGTTAGTCTACTCTGCAGGTCTCACACTACTGAAAGCCTCTCCACTTCTGAACATTTGCTCTCTGGTTGACAATCATGATAAGACAGAACCTAGACAAGGATAAAGACTTATATATATATGTTTTTTTTTTAAAGACTTATATTTTTATGGCAGTCATGCCACCCAAAGATAAAGGCATTAAACTCGTGGTCAGCTAACTCCCCTGAAGCCAGCAGCTCCTGCCATAGCTGGATTCCGATGAGGTGATCGGTTGGAGAGAGTGGACGTGGAGCCGTGAGGTTTCTCATCAAGCTGAAGAGGAGCAGCGAGGCATTTGAGGTGGAGGAAAATGGTGAGGCCACTGGAGTCCTGCAAAGAGGCCGATGGACAACCAAAGATTTAAGCACAGTGATTCAAAAGTAAAAGATTACCAGTAAGACACTCCTGAGCTGGTTTATTTCAAGGTAACAAATAACATCACAGGAAATGAAATGCACCAGTCCAATAAAACCTGGACATGGTGAGGACGGAGGAGGCTTATTTTGGCAAGGAATTGAGATCTTTGGGACCTGAGATTTTGTTTTGGCTTCATCCATGTATTTCTCAATTTCTGTCATTTGACCTTTTTTCTTTTCATTTTTCCCATTGAAAAATGAAATAATAAATGTTCTTTCAGCCTTTTCTATAATATTGATAAATTGTGGGGGTAAATTTAATCAGTACAAAATTATCCAAGTTCAGCACTTGGCAAGAAAAATACTAATTCACAGATACAAATAATCTTAAATTTGTTTTTTTATTACATGAGAAATCACAGAATAAAGATTTATCTTAAGGGAAAATATCAAGAGTTAGACAGAAATGTTTTATAATACACACCTCAAACTGTAGGCGAGAAAAAAGCCCTCCAATCTCAGATATTTCTTTGAGTATACCTAGTTTTTCACTAAAAATAATTAAATGAATTTAATGCTAAGTGATGTTATGTCACCTTAATGCTTTATTTTAGAATATATTCATGCAACTCCATCAGGAGCATGTGAAAGTGCAAATAATGGCAAGACTTGTGTCCCTTGTTCTGATTTTTTTCCCTTGCATCTTACTGGTACTCATTATCTCCATGGATTGGTTATTTTATCCCTGGTTCTTCCTAACTTTATTTTGTTTTGTTTGCCTCATAAACAAGTGAGAAAATCTTCTGGTTCTTTTCTCAAGAAGGAAAGTACATCTGAACCAGCTAATAAAAGAGACTCGTCAATTTTCAAAGTGTTAAGTCCTTCATGTGATCCTGGACTCAGTAGCTGGAAATGTTAAGATTCTGAGAATTACTGGTGAAGACCTTAAAGTGCAATTATTAAATTCAATGCATTGATTGGAAATTATTGCACTGTATATTTTCCCAGTCACATTTTATGAAATTACATGGATTATTATATTAGTAACCTCATTGTCTAATTCGCTAGTAGCAAAGTTCCTTCACACAAAGTTGGCTAGGTTAAAAATAACAATTCTACATATTCAAACATCTACCCGAGCTCCCAAACAGTATGGGAAAATGGCATAGTAGCATAGTAGAATGAAAAGTCATATTTGGTTCTCTTACACTTTTCCTAGGTCATCAATAACATCCTGTTCGCTCCTTCTCCATTGTGCAGATAGCACTAATTTATGTGAAGGTTTGAGTCCTGTCATAATCCCCAAGCCCCAGGCAGCCAAGCATCAGTTAGCAACTGTTGGATACCAAGTTACTAAACGCTTCTCACTATGAACTATCAAGACCCAAATGGAAAGTAACAAGAATCCTACAAAAATAACGATAGATCATTTGTTGCAAGTGAAAACTATGTTAACTAGTTGCATATGACACGGGTGGAGCAATCACTGAATGGTTAATAAAATAGCTATTTCCCCAGAAAAGACACATTCAAGGAGCAGTAAAAAGAGGAAGGTGGTAGAGAGGGGTCAGGAGCAAAAAGAAAGTAGAGGACTTTATTTTGTAGCTTTTGTAAAGCATTTTTTCCCAAAATGTTTAACATGTCCTGTGAATTCTCTTAAAAAGAAGAGTCAGACTCAGGGGAAAATTTCATGTAACTTCTTATATTGAAGACATAAAGAAGCAAAAGGACATGAATTAATGATTTCATGACTTCCTGCTTTCTATTTCCTTTTGCTCATCTCTTGGCTGGGAAAATGGAACAAAGCAATGAAAAATAGACAACAATAAAAGAGCAATAGAAATGATCCAAGTGGCCACTAGAATATTCTAATGATTCTGCATTTTGGTGATGACATCATTACATCAACATAATATTTCGTGGCTTTATTATCGTGTTAAAATTATATTGTCTTAGGTCACGTATGCTGAGCATACCAAGGGCTAATGCTAATAACTAACTGTCAACTCTTCCATAGATGATATGATTGATGCCAAGAGCCTTGAGAGGTCCCACAGCCCCCAAATGGCCAACTCTATAAACTGGCTAATATCTCATGTTCCGAATGTGCTTTAATTCCTTTACCATATATGCTTGGTCCCTGTTAAAATTCAAATACCCCAGAGTGGACGTATGCCATGCTTAAGGCATTTGTCATGTTGTGTGAACAAAGGATCTGAGCGCAGGTTTTTCAGAGACTGTTAGATGCTACCAGCCGCGTCCTCCTTCGTAAAAGGACGACAGTTCCCAGACTTTTGCCACACACCACAGCCTGTCAGATCGAAGTAGAAATTATTCAGGAAGGGTTTTGGAAGTAGAGTCGCCACATTGTGCGGGTGGCTAAGGGAAAAGATAGAAGGGGCTGGGTTGTTGGTAGCAGAAAGGACAGTGCCCCTCTTCCAACCTAGATGACCACTTCCAGGCTTCTTGAGATGTGGAAAAGAAATTGTTCAATACAGATTCATTGTTTTTAGCTAATATTGTTGGGATTTTTATTATTTGCAAATGAACAAAATTTCTAACTAAAGCAGCAGGAAATGCAAGTATAGAAATGCCTTCGAAGACTGAAATCAAAACGAATGTGTGACATAAGTTGACAATTTGACAACATTTGTGTTAATTCTTACAGATAATGGAGCCGAGCGAGTGGCACAGACATAGGTGAGGGAGGGGGAGGAAGAACCACTCGCTGCAGGCGGGCAGCTGAGGAGCACGTGGGGGTCCTGGGGGCGGGAAAGCAGCCCAGAACGAGGATGCCCAGGTTCCAGAGACAAGTGCAAGCGAGACAAGGTCTCGCTCCAGCAGGTGCAAGATGGCATTTGGGGCATCCCCACTTTCCTTAGCGCACACACACACACACATGTCCCCACATCTTGGGACCCGAGGTTGTCCAAACCTAACAGCTTTTTTCCTTACCTGCACCCCAGGACCATTTAAAACACAGCCGTGGGACAGTCTGAGGTCAGCATGCTGCCGTCAGTAGGAATGCAGAGGGCAGGTGACTTTGCTCTACCCCTGGCCAAGGGGACAGCCACCAGCATCCCCCCCCAGCTCCACACACTGTTAGGGCACAAACACGACGTGCTCTGTAGAGACGAGCTGTCCCACCAGAGCCTGGCCCTCCGACCTGGGAAGAGTGAGTGAGTGGGACAAGATTCATGCCTCCTCCATGTGGGGACAGGAAGAAAGGGGAAAGTGGACACACACACACCACATCACACACACACCACACCCTCCACACACATACCACATACACACATTATACTACATATACTCACACATAATACACACATCGCACACACCACACACACACACACATCATACACGTACGCACATCACACACAATACGTATAATAGACACATATCACATACAATTGCACACATACCACACATACACACACACACACGTGTGGGCACAAATATTCAGAATACACATGCTCTGGGACAGGGCTCCTTTCCAGCATGCAGCTCACGCATTCGGTGCTCAGATGCACCTCATTTGGCTCAGCTCTAGCATCATGTCAGCAAATGAAGCAATTGTTTTAGTGATGACTGATGCAGTACATTTTTCTCCCCCGGAATTTTTCCATTGTCTGTTTGGGCTAATGTTGGACTTCATTTTGAATCCAGGGATCCTAATGATTAATAAGTCCTCAAGATTTCCTAGAAAAAAAGTAAAAATGCATGGATAAAAGCAGTATCCAAATATCTTTGCAACCTTAACATAAAGTTTCTAGATCTCATACAGTATTTGTGCTACAATAACATTGGCAATGATGAAACCCAAACTTTTTATTTTACAGGTGAGCAACCTGCATCATAAAGTAGTGAAGGGAGTTTCTCAGGATCATCCCTGGCTAGTAGCAGGATTAGGACTTTTCCCAGGGCTTGGGACTCATACAGAACTCATTCACTGCTTCCTTGTCATGACAAAGCCTGATTTCTCCCTCTCTATAAGAACTGCCATAAAGAGCCTAGACCTGCAGAGCAGATGAATGCTTTGTGCTCCCACAAAGCTACTGAAGGCCAACAACATATGGCCTGAAGTCTTAGGAAATATGGTCAAAGAAATTTATTCCCAAAGCCTGATCACAGATCTTCTAAAATTTCCAAAGATTGGCAAGGACCATCAATCGCCATGATGATGAGCGATAACAAGATACATCCTGCTAAATATGAAAACAGAATAGTCTTTCAAAGCAGGTGATTCTCAATTTCATTTAGTGGGTTTCTTTCTGCTGAACGATTCTGTTTCTCTAAAGTCATTCTAACCCTCCAGGGTTGTTGAAGACTTAATTTTACACCCTTTCTTAGAACTTTATCTTCTGTAATAACTGTCATTTGCTTAAGTGCTATAAAATCAAGATGACATAATCCTCTCCCTTGAAAGAACAAAATGGTGAAATTACCACCAATTTTTTTTTTAAAAGACATCTGCTTGCACTTGGTTATATACCAATTGAGAGTGACAATAAGAGATAATAAGATCATTGTCCATAGAGAATTAAAAAATTTAAAGAGTCTGTTTTTAATTATCACCATGTCCCTGTAATTCTAAACAACACTGGTGATAAGCTATCCCTCCCCACTGTGGCAGACCACTGCCTACACCCACCTTGGTCCATCCTTGCCTATACTGTCAGTCTGAGCTTTATACAGCCAGAGTCAACATTAGACTAATCTAATGGTCAGTAGTTAGTGTAGAGTCCAAGGTCTGGGCACATGGTCTGAGAAAGGTACATCATAGTCCCTTTCTAGAGATTGATATGGATGCTCTGAGCAAAAGCGTATCTGACTTAGATCCCACAGGGCTGTAACTGTGTAAGCCAGCAGCTAAGAATGGTCTCATAGTGCTAAGAGAACTTGCTGGGATGAGGGTATTTTGGATGGAAGTGGAGCCAAGACACGGAGACACAGATTCACGATGATGTGTCTAAAGCTAGAGATGTGGCCAATTCTGATATTAAGCCAACATTTTTTCTAAGTTAATTTGAACTTTTGGATTCTGTCACTTGCAACTGAAAGTATCCTGACTGATAAAACATGAGATTTGCATAGTCTGTATTTCCCATTACACTGTCAAATGCCAAATTCCTTCATGTGCTTCTAGTGTCTGATTTCAGTTCAATTTTCCATGCTCTATGAAGTCTCAATTCTTCTAATGGGCTTACATGGGCATTTTCTGAAATCCTTTTGAACTGTGTCTGTTGGCTTTACTCACAATATCAAAACCTGGTTTCTGTCATTTTCTCCTATTTAATCTTCTCTAGAAGATAATGGGTATTAAGGGTTAAAATATATTTACAACTAAGCAGATAGTCATCGATCATACAACTGTGTAGCTATAAATACGCAGATATTATCCCCTTATCTTGCGCATGAGTAACACCTACTTTTCCTTGAAATTCTCCCTTCCCTTGGCCTCCATGATACCTCTTATTCTTGTCAAACTAAAATATGAGCAATCTTTTCTCTTTCTAACATGCTTCCATTGCTCCCTACGGTGCCCTTAAGCATAAATGAAAACCTCTTTTCTGGCACAGGTCACGATGTGGAATCATGGTTAGTTGATGGACTGTGGCTCTGATTGCATCTTCTCCGCTAGTTAGAATTGAAGCTTCCTGAATCTTCAAGACTCTTATGTGCTCTGTTACTACTGTGTCTGGGTCACTTGGTGTCCTTCCCCTTGAGCATTAGGCATTCAGTAGTTGTTTGCAGGATAAGTGAGTAGATGAATCAAAACTGATGTCCCACACCTTTCTGGACACACCTTTATGCCTCTGCCGCCCCGGGGCCCTACGTGCCAGCACAGTGCCCTGCCGCCATGCCCACCTTGCTGACCTCACTCCTCTTCCCTTGGAACCTCTTCTCCCCTCAAACTGGAGAGCTCCTACCATTATTTTCACCTACCTCCTCTCTTTTGAGATTTGTCCTGAAGTCTTCCCTGACCTTTCCCCTCCTCCACCATCAGGATTAGGTGCTCAGAACATCCATATCAATCTCTAGAAAAGGACTATGACAAAGTAGGTAAGAGCCTTCTGGAACGCTTTGTCCCAGTAGTTAGCACAGCGCATTGTGGTAGTCTGAGCATTTGCCTCTATTGCCTCTATTGTCGAGTGCAGGAATGCTGCCATTTCCGTCGGCATCTCCAACACAACAACACATCTTTTAATGCCAAGATCTACTTTGAAGATGAAATCATTTATTGACAGCAAGAGACTTGGATTCCAGGTTTACTCAAGGACACTGTAGGTCATTTTTGCTCCCTGTTACAGTTTCAATACCCTGGCATTAGCATCATTCCACAAAGATGTTTTAATATATAGAATTTGTCCTACAATTCTGTCATTGAATTAAAGAAAAATCCCCAGAAAATAGAGGGGAAAAAAACCATTGCTACCAAGTAAATCACTTAACCATAAAATAGATGTGTTAAATCACTATGAACCATTCTTTTTTTAATTTTACTAGTTCACCATATGTCACTGTAGTTGGTTGTTTGCAAAATTTCTGCCATAATTACCTTCCTGTGTCCATGCACTTGCATAATCCCCTCCCACACGGAGCCCGGGCTTGCCCATGTTACTTGTTTTAGGTGGAACAATAGTAAATATGAAAAAGGCAGAGATTTGAAAAGTGCTTGTGCATTGGGTCTTGCTGTCTCATGCTGTGGGTGTTTTTCTGTCATCATGTGAAGGACCCTGGACTCATCTCACAAAGTAGGTAAGAGCCTTCATGGAGCAGAAATGAGCCAACTGGCTAAGCATCCCACATATCCCACACACCCTAGACCAGCCAGCCTGCCAATGACCAGACATGAATGAGGCCATCCAGATCATCCAGTCCTGGTCAAGCCCATGCAGACAGAAGAGCCCCAGCCTACCTACAGCACTGTGGGAAATAATACATGTCTATTGTTTCTAACCACTACATTTGGCAATGGTTCATTATTTAGTGAAAGCTAACAAAGAGAGTTACAGAATTTGAATAATTGGGCTAGACCCATAAGATCTATAGTCAAACCAGAAAAGTACTTTAGTTGAAATAACTAAACTCAATAGATTTTTTATGTAGTACCGAAATAGTCATAGCTTTGAAAGCTATGTCTTATCTTCAAAATCCATCCATTGACTCAACAAATGTTATCAAGCACCTATCTGATGTGCCCAGCACATATTTACATAATTCATTCAGAAAAGATACTTCAAGTTAAAACAGTAAATCATTTGAGACTCATACTCCAGTTCAGGATGTACCTTTGCTCAGATAAGACTTACATGCAGAAGCATGAGGACCAGGACCTTTGAATGAAGGGATGACATTCAATGAAAGTGCAGAACAGTTTTTCTCCTGACTTAGAAAGAGAAGGAGAGAAAGAAATAAAGGCAGATTTTTATTTTTCTTCTGAGTCAAAAAGAAAATAGGAAATAAGTATTTGTTCTCACTTGGTAGGGACTTGAGAAAAAATGAAAGGCTGGATAGCATAGTGGTGGAGAATAGGCATAAATGATGATTATTTCCTGGTCCACAGCAGCCACAGGGTGATGTGACGTCAGGAGAAAAAGAGAAGACAGGAAGGAGCCAGCTCATGTGTTCTCCTTGCAAGCTGCTCCTGGAGGATGCAAAGTCAGTGCTTCCATGTGGCAGAACAGTTTGACAAATCATCCTCAATCACCCTTTCATTCTCTAAGTCCATCTGAAAAGAAGGTGGCTCCTTCTCTTCTTCAAGGGTATCATCGCTTTAGTGTTGAGCTAGGCTGTGCTCAAATTCATTATGAGTCTCAACCCATGCTTGAGACTCATAAAATGTAGGAAACGACTTGCTTTATATCGGGGAAAGACAGAGTCATAAAGTGGCAGGAAGAGAGAGAGATAAAAGTCATAAAAGGGCAGCAGCAATGCCAAAGTACATAATTGAAGAGAATCTGTCCCTGGGGAGGTGTGTTCCAGGAAAGGATAAGCTAGTGCCCACACAGGCTTGTGGTTTTAAATGAAAAGACTTATTAGACAACCGAATCAGTGAGACAGCCCTGAAAAGCAGTGGAGTGCTCCGCTCTGGGACCGTCCTTCAAGAAGAAGATCACTCCAGGTTGACTTACATAAAACCAAGCACACCAGGGACAGGCCAGAACAGGTAGGAGTCCTACCGTGGGCTTGTGGATGCCCATATTCTCATGCATCTGCATGTGCCCACAGTCTGTCCATAAATATATAACATGTATTGTATACATTACCTATAGTACACATAGTACTCACATAAATGGGCTGGGATTTTAGATCGTGGGCTACTTCTGGCCCTGTTTATGAAGCCTGGATATGGTTCTGAATAGGTTCCCTTCAGAAAGAGTTTAAGGCAACTCATTAGACAACCTTTCGAAAAACCAATTGTTTAGTTAATTCAGTAAACAAACTATGTGTTAAATACTCCTAAGTGACAAGCCCTATGCTAAGCCCAAGACATACAATGAGGGACAAAAACAGAAAAGGTGTATGCTCTTATGTAGTCTATCATCTAGCAGGGAAGCAGAGAATTACCAAACAATCACAAAAATAGATGCATAATCACCATAGTTATAAGTGCTAAAATAAAAAACGTGCCACCAACGGGCACCATAAAAGTATGTGACCTAATCAAGGAGATCAACAAAGACCTCCTCAAAGAAATTACTTCCGAGGTATAATCTGTAGGATGAGAAGGAACTACCTAAGTGACACGGATAGGGGTGGGAGGAGGAAAGGGCTCAGCATGAGGGCAGCCTGTGGTGAGGGATAAGATGGGGTTTTCACTGTCTTGTGAAGGTCACTGCAGCTCAATATAGAACATAAGACAGAGGGTGATGTGGGATGAGACCACAGAATTGGGGAGAGGCCAGGCTGGCCATGGCCTCAAAGCTGTATGGAAGATTCTAGATGGTAGCAATGAAAACTTTAAGCAAAAGCTAACTTAGCCAGATTTGCTTTTTGAAAAGAAAGAGGGTGCCATGCAGGGAATGGCATTCCAGGTGAGAGGTGAACATAATTTGTACCACTGAAGAGGTAAAGGAGGTGGTAAGAAGGAAACGGATTTGAATTCATTGTGATATAATCAATTCCCTTCTCATGTTATTTTCTTTGAGCACTGGATCAATTGACAGACAAATATCCAAACTCTGAGGTTCCAGAATATGCCTTGGATTTTTAATCATTATTGATAGGATTTATGCAACCATCTTTATTGGCACAGATTTGGAGGCATCAACTGTTATAGACTGTTATAGACTGTTATAGACTGAATTTTCCCAAAGTTCATATGTTGAAACCCTACCTGCCCCCAGTGTGATGGGGGCACAGGTGGAGCCTTTGGGAGGTAATTAGGGTTAGATGAGGTCATGAGGGTGGGGCCATCATAATGGGATTAGTGCCCTTACAAGAGTCACCGAAGAGCTTACATCTGGGCTCTGCTGTCTTCCATGTAAAGATACAAGAGGTAGGCAGCCTGCAACCCAAAAGAGACCTCACACAAACCCAGCCATGCTGGCACCATGATCTTGGACTTCCAGCCTCCAGAATTCTAAGAAATAAGTTTCAGTTGTTTATAAGCACCCAGTCTCTGGTAGTCTGTTTTAGCAGCCCAAACCACTGACCTAATACCAAACTCCGTGTTATACTACTGTTTTCCAGTCTATGTTCCACCAAATAGTTGTGTACTACAAAACAACTCAGGCTATGGAAACATTGGGAAACTGCATACAAAATCCCCCTTTGGGGTGCCTGGGTGGCTCAGATGGTTAAGCGTCTGTCTTCGGCTCAGGTCATGATCCCAGGGTCCTGGGATCGAGTCCCGCATCGGGCTCCCTGCTCCTTGGGAGCCTGCTTCTCTCTCTCTCTCTCTGTCTCTCATGACTAAATAAATAAAATCTTTAAAAAAAAAAAATCCCCCTTTGTATATGAGTGTCTCTGAGTAGTCTTTTATAAGAGACACCCAGTAGACATCATTTGACCCAACATCTACAAAATGTATTTGATCCAGAAACATTTATTGTTTTTTGTTTTGGAATCCTGTTATTATTCTGTATATCCATTTATAGACTTTTTAAAATAGGATCATAATAGGGGCGCCTGGGTGGTGCAGTTGGTTGAGCATCCAACTCTTGGTTTTGGCTCAGGTCATGATCTAGGGTCGTGAGATTGAGCCCTGCATCAGGCTCGATTTTCAGCTCAGAGTTGGCTTAAGTTTTTCTCTCCCTCTCCCTCTGCCCCTCCCACTTGTGCTCTCTCTCTCTTAAATAAATAAATCTTTAAAAAAAATTAAAATAAAATAGGATCATAATAACTTATTTCAGGTACTGTGAGATTGCAATTTAAAGTCTTGATTGCCACCCACACTTTCTTAGAACTTCATTAATAACACAAAAGTTTTCCAAATGAGTCAAAAGTATGAGAATTAAGGATCCACAGTTTCCCTTTGGGGTGAATTGATAATGATTAGCCTTCACATTCTTTCTCCAAATACAATAGTGAATTTCCTTTTTCTGAGCAAGAACATGCCTTACCTTTCCAGGAACTTTGTCTGACCTGTAACACTTGCTCTCTTACAGAACCCAGCACTTGTTAAGCCCATAAATGTGCTTCCCAGAGAATATTCCATTAACAGTATCATTAAGAAACCAAATTCATGCCAACTTTTTAAACTCTATTTTAAAATGACAAGGAATAAGAAAAGGGAAATAATATAACTACAATACAGTGTTTTAAAATATTTTTCTTGCCTTAAAAGGAAATATAAAAAACACCTATTTTTTTAATTAAAGTATGACTGGCATATAATATTATAGTCATTTCAGGTGTGCAAAATGATTCAATGTTTGTATCCACTGCAAAGTGATCACCACAGTAAGTCTAGTTATATCATACACAGTTAAATTTTCTTATGAGAACTTTCAAGATCTACTGTCTTAGTGACTTTCAAATATGCAGTACAATATTATTACTCTAGTCACCATGCTGGACATACATTCCCAGGACTTATTTATTTTATAACTGGAGATTTATTCCACTTGATCCCCTTCACCCATTTCACCCATGCCTTGGCCCCATCCCCTCTGGCAACCACCAATAATCTCTCTCTATCTATGAGTTTTGTTCTGTTTTATTTGTTCATTTGGAAGAAGGAGAAGGAGAAAGAAGAAGAAGAAAAAGAAGGAGGAGAAGGAGAAGAAGAAGAAGAAGAGGAAGAGGAAGAAGAAGAAGGAGGAGGAGGAGGAGGAGAAGAAGAAGAGGAAGAGGAAGAAGAAGAAGAAGAAGAAGAAGAAGAAGAAGAAGAAGAAGAAGAGGGAGAAGAAGAAGAGGGAGAAGAAGGAGAAAGAAGAAGAAGAAAAAGGAGGAGGAGGAGAAAAAGAAGAGGAAGAGGAAGAAGAAGAAGAAGAGGGAGAAGGAGAAGAGGGAGAAGGAGAAGGAGAAAGAAGAAGAAGAAAAAGAAGGAGGAGGAGAAGAAGAAGAAGAGGAAGAGGAAGAAGAAGAGGGAGGAGAAGAGGGAGAAGGAGAAGGAGAAAGAAGAAGAAGAAAAAGAAGGA
>NW_023270816.1:7627446-7767868 GCF_011800145.1 Mirounga leonina
GAAGAAGAAGAAAAAGAAGGAGGAGGAGGAGAAGAAGAAGAAGAGGACGAGGAAGAAGAAGAAGGAGGAGGAGGAGGAGCATTTAGTGGTAAAGCAATAATGGCAGGAATAGCAATAACCACTGTGGACTGAGTATCTTTAACAGTGTGGGCATCACACACACATTGTTTCATCTTTGCTACTGAGCTTTAAAGGAGCTAGTTTTTATCATCATTATGTGTCAGTCCGTTTGGGCTGTTGTAACAAAAATACCATAGACTGAGGGCTTATGAACAGCAGACACTTGTTTCTCACAGTCCTGGGGGCTGGAAGTCCAAGACCAAGGTGCTGGCAGGTCTGGAATCTGGTGAGAAGCCACTCTGGTTCACAGATAGCTGTCTACTACCTGTGTCCTCACTCAGTGGAAGGGCAAGGGGGCTTTCTGGGGTCTCTCCATAAAGGCACCAATCCCATGCATGAGCACTCCAACCTCATCACCTAATCACCCACCAAAGGCCCCTCCCCTAATCCCATCACACTGGGGGTTAGGTTTCAACATATGAATTTGGGGAGGGCACAAACATTCAGTTGATAGCACCCCAATTTACAGATGTGCAAACTTAAACAAGACAAAGTCCAATATCATTTCTAGTTACAGAGCCAGAAACCACCATCAAGACTGGAACCCAGATCTGCCTGTCTGAAAGAAGGTTCTCCTCACCCTACCACCATCCTTCCTCAACACTGATTGAATGCCAATAGACACCCAAAACTGCGTTCATATAAATTTATGCATTGGGGCTATTTATTTATTTATTATTTTTGCTTGGCACTCTTGCAATCACATCACCAAACTTCTCAGAAAATAATTCTATTACTTTGACCTTATTTACACTATTTAGAGAGCTGCTGTATTTCCCAGCGTACTCAGCATGTGCATTCCTGCCGCGCTTAATGACCATTTTGCAGAGCCATAAACTGTTTTCCCACATAATAATAAATTTCAACTACTCCCCCAGTGTCTTCTCTTTTTCAAAGAAGATATTTAATTTACTTTAATTTAATTTAATTTAATTTAATTTAATTTAATTTAATTTAATATACTTAAAAATAGAGGCCTGCAGGAAATTGAGTAATCACAAGTATTAATTCATTCAATAAATATTCAACAAGAATCCATTCTGTCTAGGCGCTGTACTGGGGACTGCACATAAAACAGTAAACAAGACACACTTTTTGACCTCAAGGATCTTGCAGTGTGATAGCAGATACAGACAAAGAAAGAGAATTTATAATGTGAAAAGCACTACCTTAGAGGTAAGTATGTGTGCTCTGGGATTAATGACTCTGTTTGCAGGTTCTGGAATAACCTCCTGAAGAAAGTGATGTCTCTGCTAAGAACATGAGTAGAACTGAACCAAATGAAGAGAAGAATGCAAGTGTTGCACATACACACACATACACACACATGCACACAGATAGGCCTGGAGAGGCCTCCAGTCTTGATAGTATACAAGAAAGAAGTAGCTGGAATGCACAACGTGAGGATGAAAACTCAATAAGAATCCTCAGAGTTATAGAAAAATTATTATTTTTTTTTAAGATTTTATTTATTTATTTGACAGAGAGAGACACAGCAAGAGAGGGAATACAAGCAGGGGGAGCGGGAGAGGGAGAAGCAGGCTTCCCGCCGAGCAGGGAGCCCGATGCGGGGCTCGATCCCAGGACCTGGAATCATGACCTGAGTCGAAGGCAGACGCTTAACGACTGAGCCACCCAGGCGCCCCTAGAAAAATTATTTTTTAAGCAGAGAGCCATATAACCAGATTTGTATAGAGCCAGCACTCTGTTTTCAAGGTGGAGAATCCATCGGACATAGTGAAATCTGAGGCTGGAGTTTGAGTTAGAGGCTGTCACGCAGGACATGACGTGTGACTGTCGAGTCTTCCATGTAGTGAGTTCTCTAACCCATGATCTGTGCATCACACAAATGGGAAATTCAGTAAACCAGTAGCCAAACAGGTCTAGACAATCAGTTGGAGCAAGAAACAAAGAGGTCTCAGAAAGAAGCTCAGAAAAATCATTGAAGATATCGATACGGAAGAGACTGACAAGGACCGTGTGTGTAAAGAAGAGAAGAGCCTAGGACACAACCATGGGCTCAACAGTATTTATAGGAAGACAGAGAAAGTGACTGCTGTCAGGGAGACTTGGAAGAATGAGCAGGAGAAGAAGGAAAACTAAGACACGTCAGTTATGAAAGTCAGAGTAAAAGGCAGACTCGGATGGGGAGAAGTTTGTGAGGTGGTCTGGAAAACCTGAGCTCTCTGTGTGTGTGTTTGTGTGTGTGTGTGTGTTTGGGTGGGGGCTCCATTTGATTTATTTTATTTGTGTATTTAATACACGGTGGAGAAGTAATCGTCTGGAAGTAGAGGTTGAGCTGAAGGAAAACATCATCCTCTCCTTCTGAACTTGAGGAGGTGAATGTAAGGAAAAGGAGCAGGGCTGTCCATGTGATAGGGCCATCACCACAGAGCTGACGCCAGTAGTTGGAGGAAAATTGAAGGAAGTCAGGATGTAGTTTGCTCAGCATGGGGGTAGGATTTGTTTGGGTGCAGAGGGTTATTTGGGGATGAGCTGGGCAATTGCAGAGAAGAAGGGGGAAGGAGAAGGAAAGTGCAGGAACGGACCATAGCATGGCGCACCATCTGTGAGTTGAATGGGACAAGGAAATAATATAGCTCCTTTTAAGAAGAGTGGTTGGTTTGGGGGATTCAATTATTAGTTCCCTGGAATCAGAACCAAGGAATAGAAGTGAGGAGGACAGAAAATAAATTCATTAAGCCCTTGAGAATTGACTGAGGTAGAGAACGAAAAAGTAATCACCATGCTCCATTTTCTTATTTTTATTTCCACCTCTCCTCCACAGTTAGCATTCAATTGTCTTCTTTCAGTCTACCATTTCTCTATTCCCCCTTACTTTCTTTCAAAACAAGCTATTTGTATCACTGACTAAAAAACTGGAAGAATTTCAGAGATCATCTAGCTGAACATCACATTATATAGGTGAGAAAACTCACTTTGGGAGAGATTATATAAATTGCTGGTGTCATACAGCTAAGACATAGTCAAAATTAAACCCATGTGTACCAACTTCCAGCACAGGGCTCCTTCCAAAAGTAGTGTAAATATTCTATCAATTTTAAAATGTTGAAATTTTTCAGCTGATCATTCAAAAGCCCCATTTACCCATAACTTTTAAAAATAAACTGTTAAGTCCATTTGATGCAAAGATAAGCTGTCAATTAATTTTTCCAAAGTCTTTGGTCAGTAACCAAGTCTTGAGAGATTATTTTCCATATACAAGGTGCCATGTGTGCGTATGTTTGTGCATGTTTGTGTGTGTGTGTGTGTGTGTGTGTTGGGGAGAAGGGGAAGAAGGAAATAAATTTGGAAAATGAAATGTAGGTTATAAATACCAAAAAAAAAAAAAAAATAGAGGACAAAGTCCCTAACCTCCAAGAACTTAAAATATTTTCAGGGAGACACAACCTGAAATGACAGAACAATTACAAAGCAATTTATCAAAATTACATAGAGCATAGTGAATACATAAGCCTGAAGATGATGAAAGGTCAAGGAGTGATTCTAAATAATGCTGTTCCAAAAAGCAATATAAAAATCATGGCTGAGAAACCTGCATCCAGCTGGTGGCAGCCACACATAAATTACTCATAGCAAAACTTCAGTGAAATTCATTCAATCCTATGCACTCTGGCATTACGCATCATTCTCTTAGGCTTTGGGCTGGACTTGGACAGGAGAACAATATACAGCCTTTATTGTTTTCAAAGTCACATAGTCTCTGTCCTTACATTTCATGGGCTTCATGTTATTAATGTTATTTGACCCCACCACTCTCTCTGCTCTGCTGTTATTTATCATTCTTCCAGGTAAAGGTCTTGTGTGGTGTGAGTCTTCCTGACCTAAACTTTGTTCTCTGTTTATGTATGTCATTCTTCCTGGATTGTTCTAAATTTTCACCCATTCTTTTCTCTCACACTTTCTTTGGCTGTTCACCGTCCTTGGTGCCTGTATGAAGCCATTTTACTTCTATTTCCCATGTTCTCAAATCTGCCTTCACTCTCTTGTTTATATTCGTTAGTTCCCTTGCACCCTCATGCTCCTTTCTTAGGCATATGCCACGATCCCACTTACCTGCGCCATTGTAATCCTGCTCCCCACACCACTTTGCCTCTCCCTTCCCCTCGTTCACAGTCCGACCTGGACTTTTCAGGAATTACATTTTATCTATGAGTATAATTTCCAGAAAGCTTCGAATATACTTGTGTTTTCCCTCTAGAACACTGAAATATATACATTTCTTAACCATGTTAACTAGAGAGAAAATACTGGTGTGAGAAAGACATTTTCATGCCAGAAGCACTTCACTACAAGAAGTTAACTACTCAAGTGCTTCATTGTCTGTGTGCGTATATATCTTGGCTCTTGTGAACATACATGTATATATTATATATTCACTATATATGTGTGGATGTGTATAATATGCACATCTATATGCACAATATATATATACCTGTGCAGACATGTACACAGTGATAGAAGGAGCTGAGGACTCAGTGCCCACAGTGTACAAAATCCCCAAATCCATGCCTAAATCATTGTGCATTCCTTGATTAAACCATGTCCTTTATGCTCCCCCAACCTCCTTCTTTAGATAAAGTATGAGCACTAATAACACACAGAGTTAAGGTAAAACATATAATTCTATCGTTAATGAGTGAGTACTGCCCACCATACCCCCAATGATGTGTGGTGTCCATCTCTGTGCCAGCATTAATCTTCTCCCCTTACTCACTGGCAAATTCCAGAGTGACAAAGTTGCAGAGCTCATTTCTGACCTCCCCCCATGCCTACAACGGTCTGCACTTACCTCAGTTCTCTCTTCAATTCTACACCTTCAGCCCAGGTTTGCTTTACTTTCTTCAACACAGTCATCATCTCATAGGATTATGTTTTTGTTGATGTTGTTTTGGTGAAAACATGTAAGTTCTACTCCCTTAGTGAATTTCAATTACATAATCAAGTGTTATTAACTCATCACCATGGTTTACCTTAGATCCGCAGAGTCATGTGGATACCATGCAGTATCTCTTTCACTGTCTGACTTATTTCACTTGGCTTATTGCACTCCAGACCCATCCATGTTGCAAATGGCAGGATTTCCTTCTTTCTCGTAGCAGAATAATATTTCAGTGTGCATATGCACCACGTCTTCTTTACCCAGTCATCTACTGACAGACACTTATTTTGTCTCCATCTCCTGGCTACTGTGAATAATATCGAAATGAACAGGGGAGTGCAAATATCTCTTTGAGATCCCATTTTGGATATATGCCTTTGGATATATGCTCAGCAGTAGAATTGTTGGATCTTATGATAATTCATTTTTAATTTTCTGAGGAGCCTCCATACTGTTCTCCACAGTGGCTGCACCAGTTTGCATTCCCACCAACAGTGCACAAGGGCTCCCTTCTCTCCTCATCTGCCAACACATGTTATTTTGTCTTTTTGATAATGCCACACTAACAGGTGTGTGGTGATATCTCATTGTGGTTTTGATTTGCATTTCCCTGATGATCAGAGATGTTGAGCACCAGGCTTTCTTCATCCCCTGCTTTCTCTTTTGTTGTTGTAACAATGTCTTACTTCTCCTTTTAATCATTGGACATTATTGCCCTCATATGTTCCATAATTGCTCTTTTCTTCTCAGTTATTTTTCCAGTTTTTGCAGAAACTGCCTCAACCTTTTCCTCCCTGAAAGAAATAGGCGTTTATGTGATGACCTATTCCCATTCTATAGGAAACAATAAGGTCATTGTGTAAGGTGACATAACTAACCAGTACAATGTTGATCCTCAGCAGAAATGCCGACAGTGCATGTGTGTCCTGTCAAACTAAACCATCATGCAGGAGAACTGCCTCTAAACTTCCTCAGTTGAACCATTTCCCAAGTGCTGGAGTGAAGAAAGATGATGGCTTGAATTGAAAACATCAGAAAGAATTCCCAGGCCCCATGATGGACACATCACTCACCCTCTGCCAGGCTCAATGTTACCATCCGTAAAGCAACATGTTCAACAGAGACTGCCCCCGGGGATTCTGAACATGTGTCTTATGTACCCTATGGAGTGAATCCTTAATAAATGTCTTCTCTTAGAAAGTTCTCGTGGCTCTTCAAGAGGAAGAAACTTTAATCTAATTGATATTTGTAATTAAAACAACTGCGACAAGAAATTGTGAAAACTCACTAGGTAGTAAAATTTATTTTGGAAATGTGTCATAATTTATAATGTTTTTAAATATTAAATATAAAAAAGCTGGGGTGCCTGGGTGGCTCAGTCATTTAAGCTCTTGGTTTGGGCTCAGGTCATGATCTCACGGTCATGAGATTGAGCCCCACATGGGGCTCCATGCTCAGCACGGAATCTGCTTGCGGATTCCGTCTCTCCCACTGCCTGTCCCCTCTCTTGTGGGCTCACGCTCTCTCTCTCTCGCTCTCCCTCTCTGCCTCTCTCTAAAATAAATAAATTTTTAAAAAATAAATACGTAAAATAAATAAATATTAAAAAGCTGATTATAGAGATGAAGTTTGTGATGGGGATGTAAATATCTCTGTTCGTCCTCATTTCTGACCTTCCCATTATGGAAGGATGTAATTGAAAGAGCAAATCTAAAAAGAATTCCACCAGTGGAGCAGAGACTAAGTCATTCATACTGGTGTTTTTATAGTAAGTGTGCAATTATCATAACTAGACGGGATCCTAAAAAGTTGCAGAGAAGCAAAATCTTGGAAAATAGAATCCTGTTTCTCCTTTGACTTTATAAACAATTCCAGCAAGCCTTGGAGTGTTTGCTGGACACAGTCTGATCATTCTCTCTTGGTAAAATAGACCTCCTGAACTTGAGTGACCAGGCTGACTAAATTCTGGAGAGCAGAAGGTAGACACTGATTCTGAGACCTGGTGCCTCACCAAGCACCAGTGCGAGCCCACAGACCCCTACCACAAGATCAAAGGAGGCCATTGGCCACTGTCATCTATGGCACGAAACATCCTCATCCCTGTTTCGCTGGAAAGCAAACCCCTGGTTTTTATTTTGAAGTGAAATCAATCAACTACCAAATAAATAAAAGAGCTAAAACCACATAAGCTGTAATAAAATGCATCACAGAGGATCCCATAATCACTGACACGTGCCCTGGGATGGTCTGAGTGTAGAGGAAGAGAGGGTTGCTTGAGAATGCAAGGAGGGAGACCCAGGGACGAGGAACCCGTGGCTCACACCTGTTACAGTAACCGGATTAGGCCCAAGATGGAGTCACTCATGCTACGCCCCACATCAGCTAACCAAAACGTAACTAAGTTCCTGTGCTTGCTCTCCCAGAAAAGGAAGGCTGAGGTCCACCAATCCACACTTGCCTGCTCAGCACACATTACCTGACCGGCAACAAGCCTTCCCTTTGCTGCACATAAGGAAAGGAACCCTGTTTTAACCAATCTGCAAATGCCCAGGATAACGTCTTTGTTCCTGCTTCATTTGGTCTAAAAAACTCTCGCTTTGTACAGCTCTTCTAGAGCACCTTTCTCCCTGCTACGCTGCGCGCTGCCCCAATCATTAATCACTGAATAAAAGCCTCATAGATCTGTAAATTGTCTGTGGAAAATTTTCTTTTAACACACCAGCGGCTGGAGCACCGAAGAGCTTCGCAGGGATCTCCACTGTTTCCTGGGACTTTGAGAAGTGGGGCGGACCCTTTCTCAGGAGTGACATGCTAGTCTTCCCCTCCACAGAACAACAAAAAAATCCTGCTAAAATAAAAAGCCAAAAGCCTGCACAAAGGGGCCAAGAGGCTCTGCTTAGTACATGGTTTCCAAGAGATGAAGGTATCTTCCAGCGGCCTTATTTTCCACTTGGACATCTGCTTCCCACACCCTGTGCACCCTGAAAACCAGGGCCATGTGTGCCTGGCCACCATCTCAGAGCAAGGCTCCGACTTCCACAGAACTAAGCAAGCTAGCTGATCTATAACACCGACAGCACAGTGGTGCGAATTATTTTGGAAAACAAAAACGTCATACTCTTATGTATCTACGAAATCACTAGAACAATGACTTTGATGATGTGGAATTACTTGTGTGTCTACATTTCAACCTGACCACTGGTCTTAAGTTACACATTTGCTTTTCAGCTTTGGTTGACACAAATATTTAGTCTTTAACATAAAGTAGTACATGTCCGTGGTAAACTACTAAAGACAGCATGAATATAAAAGGAAAGTGAGCCCCACCTGGCCCCAGTGACACCTTGTTCCATTCTTAGAATCTGTACTTTTTAACACAAGCATGAACATACTGTGCACAGCATTTCCTACAATATGTCCTGGGAAGCTTGCATAGCAGTGCACATGAATCTACCTGCCCTTTCCACGCTGCACAGCATTCTCATTTGTCGACCCTCCACAGGGCAGGGAGCAAATGCCCTAACACTGAATATTTGTTTCTACATTTTTGTTATAAGAACGTTAGAGTAAGCATCCTTGAACATGCATATTTACATACACGACATGCCTAGCGGTGGAATCTGCCTCTATTATTTTTATTTTTACATTATTTTCAGTGTTTGATTTGTTGCTTAATTGATTCACTGCCTCATTGATTTAAAGTGGTGGAGAAGGTATTAATAGTCGGGATGAAATTTAAAAGTACCCCACGTCTGTAGCTTTACATTATGAACACCACAAAATTTGATCAAATATCCTTTACTAGTCAAAAAGGATTACCCCTTCAGAAAAGAAGTCATTGGTATCACTGATAAATGACTGACGTTTAAAAATTTGTTTCTGTTTTCACTGTTTTCTTTTTTAAAAAATCTTTGTATTTAAATTCATCACTCGACATCAGGGAAATACAAATCAAAACCACTGTTTTCTTCTTATGGAAACAGAAATAATAACCAACATGTATTTAAAAATAAACAAAAGGGCAGCAATGTCCACAAAAGCCAAAATATGGAAAGAGCCCAAGATGTCCATCGACAGATGAATGGATAAAGAAGACGTGGTATATATATCACATATATTGTGAGTATATATATGTATTATATATATATATATATATAATGGAATATTATACTCAGCCATCAAAAAGAATGAAATCTTGCCATTTGCAAAGATGTGGATGGAACTAGAGGCTATTAGGCTAAGCGAAATAAGTCAGAGAACAACAAATACCATATGATTTCACTCATATGTGGAATTTAAGAAACAAAACAGATGAACATAGGGGAAGGGAAGGAAAAATAAAATAAGATGAAAATTGAGAGGGAGGAAAACCATAAGAGACTCCTAACTCTAGGAAAAACACTGAGGGATGCTGAAGGGGAGGGGGGTGGGAGATGGGGTAACTGGGTGATGGGCATTAAGGAGGGCACTTGATGTAATGAGCACTGGGTGTTATATGCAACTGAAGAATCACTGAATTCTACCTCTGAAACTAATAAGAAAATAGACAAAAGATATGAATTTTTACATTTCACCAAGGAAGCTGTGTGGGTTGCAAATAGACACATGAAAAATTGCTCAAAATCATGGGCCATTAGAGAAATACTAGTTAAAACCACAATGAGACATTAATACGCATCTATTAGAATGGAAACAATTGAAAACACTTACCGTGGAAATTTTAAGAACCATAACTGCTCCACACTGCTGTTGGAAACACATTTTAAAACACAATTTGGCAGTCTCTTAAAAAGTTAAACATTCATGTACTCTCTGACATAGGCATTAACTCGGGAGAAATGAAAGCATAGTTCATATAAAGGCTTCTATGTTCATGGTCATAGCAGCTTCATTTGTAAAAGCTAAAAATTCATACGTCAATTAATAAGAGTAGATTAACTGTGGTACATTCATCTTACAGAATACTACTCAGCAATAGAGTGAGTGAAGTATTCATACGCACCACAGGGAGAATTTCAAGATAATCACATTGTAATGAAGAAATCAGACAAAAAAGAGTGATTCTAGAAGAGGCAAACAATTCAACAATAAAAGAGAGTAAAACAATGATTTCCTGGAGATGTGAAGCTGGAGAGGGAAGGAGAGAGCGATTCTAAAGGGTAGAGTCGGAGGTGATGGATATGTTCATTATCATGATTATGATGATGGTTTCATCCATGAATATGTATTTCAAAACTTATAAAACTGCATACACCAGATATTTACAGTTTATTGTGCATCAATTATACCTCAATAAGATGTTAAAATAAATCACTGCACATGAAAATCTGGATTTACCCCTCATCTTAGAAAAACAAGATTTGATAACCCTGTATTCACTCAGCTGTCTCTGTCCTCAACCTTTACTGCAAATCCCAATCAGCAATGACAGCCCTTTCCATCTGGGTCATCAAGAATACTCTATCACAAATGCCACATTGCAGGACTGTGAGGTCTACCTTCCTTCCCTTCCCCATGTTCTTACATGTGCAGCAATGACCTTGAGATGGATAGTCCACAGAGGCTGCAGTAACCCACAAAACTTTAGATTATTTGCTCTGACAATAACACTGAGCAAAGGAGAGACACTGGTCTAGAAGTTCTGAGAAAATTTCTGCAGAAACCTCATCCTGCAGAGCCATGTTTGTGGAAGTATCTGTCGATGCCCCTTTAGAATAGGCAACTTCTCTCTGGTTTGCTGTAGCCCCACCTAGTCCCTGCTAACACTGCCAGTGATCTCATATATAATATGGTTCCCCCGTGATCCTTGTAGTTCCTACAACCAATGAGCTCTGGTTACTCGTGATTCCCTCCAGGGACCAGGGAAAGAGAATAGAAGTCCACCTTCTCAGAGAATATTGAGCTGACTGCAAACAATGGAGACCTGCTAGCTGGGAGTGCTAAGATGACTTCAGCCACAAGAGCTGATTAGTGACAAAACTGGTCAACCCCATGAGCAGACCACAACTGCAACAGACTCCAGAAAGCTTCGGACATAATCTGTACTTGTGGGGACTCTTTCCATGTGGAAAAAATGGGTGAATGGCATTGGACATTCAGCTTTGTAACAAAGGCTACCCTCAGAGCTTCTCTGTGTCGTGAGCTATTATGTTAAGAAAGAAGAGAGCACGTTTTTTTAACACTGTAGCTTCTCTCCAGTGGGAGATTCCTGGTGCTGAAAGAGTTTAGATCTTTGTGTAAAGGTTTTTCCACATCTGATGCCCCAACAAACAGCCTGTCTAGGCTGTTAAATTTCTAGTGCCAATCAGATGAGACCTCTGGCTGGATGCTCTCCCACACTCACTGTACTCATGAGGGCTTCACCTGGGGTGAGCTTTCCATGGCAAGGGAGGCAGGAGCCAGAGCTGAAGTCTTTCCCACGTTCGCTACACTTAGAAGACTGTTCCCAGGCTGAGCTCTGACATCTAATGAGCTGTTTCGAGAATCTCTCCCATTTGTCGGACTCATGAGGCTTTTCTCCAGTGTGAACTCCCTGCTGTTGAAGGGGGCAAGAGCAGCAGCTAGAGAATTTCGCACATTCACCACAGTCGGGAGGGGGGCTCCTGCGTGGACACGTGTGGGTTTGTAGCTGAAGGCTGACCTTGTGCCGGCAGGAAACCCTGTCCACGCACGAAGCTCCTCTCATGGGTGGTCTCGGCAGCTCTTTGCAAACGAGGCCCTGCCCTTAACACTTCCGATGGGTTTCCCTTCATTCTGCTGCATCTGGTGCTGGTGAGGGTTTGCCCTGAATGAGACCCTCTCCCACACGCACCACCCTGTGCAGAATGCCCTTCGCGAGTAGGCCAGACAGGGGGAGGGGGATGGACAGAATGGGTGCAGGGGACTGGGAGGCACAGGCTTCCAGTCATGCAGTAAGTCACAAATTAAAAAAAAAAGGCACACCTAAGGAACATAGTGAAAGTATTGTAATGGCGTGGTTTGGTGACAGGCGGGGGCTCCAGGTGTGGGGAGCACAGCATAATGGAATCACCATGTTGTACACCTGAAACTAATGTCACATCATATGTTAACTGCACTTCAACTTTTTTAAAAAATAAAGAAGAGTAGGCCACACATGTCGCAGGGACAGGCTTGCCTCAGCCCTGCGGTCCCCACAAGGTTGTGTATAGACACCGTCGCAAGGCTCCCCGAGTCCCAGAAGCCCGCCCCTCGGAGCCTCGGGAAACGCCCCTTTCAGGTCCCACAGTTTTTATTTTAAAGTCTTTGCCTGATGGCAGCAACTGCACGATTGCTGAAAAGATGATAGGGAATTAAGGAAGTTCCTACTCAAGTTGGCCCACCTCTCACTTTCAGATCTTTCCACAGTTCATGATTTTGATCTGTTTCAATTTGATTCCTCCCTCTTGTTCTTTTCAAGCATTATTTCAAACCTAGCCTAGGTAATAATCTAGTCTTTTGTTCACATGGAGATTTTCCAAGGTGTCAGTGTTTCTATCTTCCCATGTCCCTACCCTCTGCACATTACAATTATTTTTCCTTCTCCTTTCAGAGGGGTTTAAAAAAAAGGGAAAGAATCCAATATACGGTTGACCCTTGAGTAATGCAGGTTTGAACTGCGTGGGACCACTTATACACGAATAAACACAGTACAGTACTGTAAATAGATTTTCTCTTCCTTGTGATTTCATTAATAACATTTTCTCTCCTCTAGCCTACTTTATTTTAATAATACAGTATGTAATACATATAAACGTACAAAATTTGTGGGAAGTGACTGTTTAGGCTCTCAGTAAGTCTTTCCGTCCACAGTAAGCTCTTAGTAGTTAAGTTTTAGGGGAGTCAAAAGTCATACACAGACTTTCAGCTGTGTGGGGACTCAGCACCCCAACCCCCACATTGTTCAAGGGTCAGCTGTAGTGTTATTTAGGCAAGATGAATCAATAATTGACCAATATTAAGATTTCCTGGGGCACCTGGGTGGTGCAGTCAGTTAAGCATTCAACTCTTGATTTCAGCTCAGGTCATGATCTCAGGGTTGTGAGAGCGAGCCCCAGGTCGGGCTCTGTGCTGAATGGGGAGTCTGGTTGAGATTCTCTGTCTCCCTCTCCCTCTGCCCCTCCCCATGCTCATGCTCCCTCTCTCTCTTAAAAAAAAAAAATTTCCTTTATTTCATTAAATTTCTATGGCCAACCAAGCTCTATAAATCATAAAGATGTTGTTTACTGCAGTAGGTTTCATAAAACAGCACCCCACAAAAGCCATTTCGTTCCAGAGTTGTTCAACCAGCAGTCCTCAACATTTTTCCCTTTACAATAAACCTTAGGGTTAGACTTCCTTCAGCAGCAGCAGAGACTCAGTAACTAGTGGTTCTTCCACACCAGCAGGGAGGTGGAGAATCAGAATCTCCAGGACACACGTCCAGCTGGGACCTCCCCACCTGGTTCTGACAGTTCCCCACGTCAGAACGTCGCCTCCCTCCATCCCCGACCCACTTTCCCCACCTGGAAAGGGCAGGACAGTTTCTGCCCGAGACGGTTGTGTCAGTTAGTGAGATAACATGAGGCTTTGAAATTTCTAAAAGAATGTCAGCTCTACTAATCAATGAAAGAGCATTCTTGACATCCGCAGGAGTAACTCATTTATTCAATGTAATGAATAATAAGATGGAGGAGCATAACTTATGTACCACCTAACTTATGTACCACCCTCCCCAAAGGCCTCTAAAACAGGATTCATTGTGCTGTCCTCAAATTTATAACTATCAGTATTTGTTTAGAATTCTTATTTTCCTATAAAACCTGGTAGACACTCACAATAATCACTAGTAAAGGTCAGCGCTTCTGTACTTCAATTTCTCCCAAATAGAGTGTTTGTGTTCTTTTTTTTTTTTTTTTAAAGATTTTATTTATTTATTTGACAGAGAGAGGCACAGCGAGAGAGGGAACACAAGCACGGGGAGTGGGAGAGGGAGAAGGAGGCTTCCCGCAGAGCAGGGAGCCCGATGCGGGGCTCAATCCCAGGACCCTGAGATCATGACCTGAGCCGAAGGCAGACGCTTAACCATCTGAGCCACCCAGGCACCCCTAGAGTGTTTGTGTTCTTAACAGTCCACTCTACACTGTAATAGAGGGAGAAGGACCTAGGTTTCTTTTATTTTCACCTTACTGTCTATGTCACCTTGTACATTGTAATTACTGAATTTTTAAAATAAACTAACTCCAATAACTGAGAACAAAAGATCAAAATGCAGGTGAGAAATGAAGCTTTCTAAGACCTGCATCCATATGCAGTACCTCAGATAAAAGTCTCGTCCACACCCATTCACGGCACGGCCCTGCACACCCCATCCTCACTCCCGTGCTTTCTTCCATGCGGTCAAGTATTGCTGGAAAAGATGTTCACAAAGACTTAACTTGTTCATTACTATTAATCAGATCCAGGTAAACCTTGCAGGTTCTGTGTTCCTCAGCACTTTGTGAACCTCTAATACTTAAACTGTTCTTGTATTTTTCTGACCCCTTCATTGTAAGTTCTCCAGGACCTGAAACTGAGTTTGGTTAAATTTTTATCCTTAGCAACGGGTGTTCGGATAGGCTCCACAAGGGATCACCATATCTCCCTAAGGTTGGTAGTCCCCAGTGCAAAGAGCAGGATCAGCCTCTTAATAGATGGTGCTTCGTGGTAGAATTGACACTATGGTCTGTTGAGCCCTGAGAAGTTGCTCTAAAATGAACTTTTTGGCTGATTCAACTCCATTCAGTGGGGAGACTGAGAAGGACAGCCTTGGGCATCAATTTCTTTAACACTAATTATCCAATCTATTCCAGATTAAATCCAGAATAGAGTGGCCAGGTCAGGCAATCTCCTTAAACTTTAATAGAAGTTAATTATTCATTGATCAAACTCATTTATAACTAATTAAAGTTTTCTTGCAGTAGAAAATACAAGATACCAGTTATGTTTCTCTCCTTGGGAGTGTACCTGATATAGAAACAAGTGGACAACAAATCATGACATTTGTGTTACGTGAATACACCTTTGAAAACTGGATTGTCGACTTAAGGCATAATTCCTTCAGGTGACTTTCCTGTGTGAATGTAGTTTCCACAGTACTTCCAAATTTGGGTAATTTTTGCAGCCAGAGGAACAGAGCTTTACTCTAGACTAGCAATACTTATGAACACTTAAACAAAATCACAGACACTGACTTTATGGAGGTAACTATTACTGCTTTATGAAGCATAATCAATGTGCTTCACTATAAATATTTATAACAAAACAACTATAATAATTGAGTCTTGGGAGGGAATGGTGATTTCATGACTAACTTATGTACCACCCTCCCCAAAGGCCTCTGTGATGGCAGGATTGTCGAGAAAATGGAAGAGATCAGATGCTTTTCCTTGGAAAAATAACATATGTGTATCCTAAAAAAAAATTTTCTTGTGCATTTAACAGTGATCAGTTACAATATGCTGCTTGAAGTATGTCACTTTCTTTTATAGAGTATTTTCTAATATTGAACATATTTCAAAGTTTTATATTTTTGCTTCAGGGATATAATTTCTTTTCTCCAGGCATATCTGTGAATGTCTGGTTCTCTTATCATGGCCAGATTGACAGTTTTAGTTCCTGACACTATGCATCCTCAATTAAAACCACTGTCTGAAAATGCCAACTACCATGAATAAGCCATTATAAATAAATTTCATACAGTCTGAATTTCTAAGGCTAAATGTTAAGTCTCTTTCTGAATCCGTAGTGTTTTACAATTTTGTTATTATTTTCATTCATAATAATAGTAATCTATTGAAACCCTCAATTCACTGCCATCTTCATGTTTGCTGTATACAAAATGCCCCAACCCCTGGATCTGGAAATACAATAAGTGAGTGAGTGTACCTTACAGGCATACTTAGTTTTTCCTTGGGGGAACAAGAGATCATTTCTTTCAATTCTTTTTTCTAAAGACTATAGGCAGACTAGGGCCTTCTCAAGTTCCCATGTTGCTGATTTGAGTATTTCCCATCATTTTCAGTAGTTAAGCTGCATTACAATTGTCTGTTTATTTGTTAGTCTTCCCACCAAACTGCAAGAGTCCTGTTTTATTTTCCTTTGCACCCAGAAACTAGCAAGTTCTGCCCATGACATGAGGCAGGAGGAAAGCCAGAAGTATTTGACCCAATCATGGAGACTAAATAAAAAGTTTGGTTTGCAGTTTGCAGGTTAAAAAAAGAAAATCTGTGCATAGAAAGATTTCGATAAATATCTGTTGAAAACATAAAATAAATGGAGGGATGGTGTTGGAAGAGGTCACTGAGAGGATGTAACCACTGGTTGGCCCATGAGTTGGACCCCAGCAATCTGAGGCTCCTCACCCCTTCCCCGGTCCTTGGAATGTGCACTCTGCTTGCTTTCCACACTCCCAGAAACTGCCCCAAGGATACAGCCCTGTGACAGTGATGTGGTGTTGAGACCATCTGGGTGGTAAGGGTGGCTAAACCCAGTACGGACCTCCATATAAAGTTTTAAGATTTGGTGGGCGGGCAGGGAGATCTATGTATCTTATGGTCACTCCTGTGTAAGCTCCCTTGCTTATTAAACCTGCTACCTATCCTCTGGAGTGGCCTGCCCCTTTCTTTGGTCTCTCCCTGCACTCCACATAAAGAGCTAGTTTCCGATCACACCTGGGATGCTCCCGAGGAGGCTCCGAACAAGCAGATGGACGGATGGATGCAGGCAATCACCACCATACACTGCCTGATGCAATTGGCATGTTGATCGTCACAGATACTGGGCCAGCCAGCCCTATTCCCTTTCTGAAGGTAAATAATGGCCTAAAATAAATTTCCAAGGGATGTGACTGTATGTGCTAACTTAAAGATTTTGAGAGAGCTTAAAGATTTTGAGAGAGCTTTAGAAATCTTCATTGAACCATAAAAAATATTTTCACTGGAAGAGGCCAATGCTGTTTCTCCTGATGAAATTTCATAATCTTGAACATATCTGAATTTTTTGTATGTAAGCCCAAATTTCAATGCTAGAGACTTATCAGCATTTAAATTATAATATATATAATACATATATACATAAAACATATATATATAACTAATACTAACTGAACTGACTAGATAAAGTAAGTAACTACTTAAGGTTAAGAAAATAGCATGTTGGGGTCTCTCAAATACGTGTGATCCACACAAGAGATATGCTATCAGAAACATACAGAGGAAAATGCAGGTCAGATTAGTTTTCAAGTAGCTAAGATGTTGGTCTGAAACAGCTCTGCTTATGGATATGGCCTCTACTATCTTAATGGCTTTCCTATACAATTATTTTTTCTCCACTAGCCTCCAGATAAAAAAGCATTCCCAAATTGATATCAATGAGACATAACGCTGCCTTATTTTAACATTTTCATTTTAAATCTCTTTTTTCCAGGAAACTCAAAAAACAACACACCTTAGAACCCAGTCTAAGCTGTTTCCCTGGATAAGCCAAGCAGAAACAATGCATTTTTCTCCTTCTGAAAGATAATAAACGTTATTTTTGAAATAGTTGAAGCTTTATACAGGCAGCATTAGAGAACATATTTCATTTTCAGGTATTTTTAAAAAAATAATAATAGTATTAATTCTTACTGGTCTGGTAAGAAAAGGAAAAGGGTTTTCTCTACTAGAAAAGGATGAGATATTTAGGTTTTAAAGAAGAGACACAAGTGGATAATGGCACTAAAGCATCACACTATCTTGAGAACTGGCAATCAGTGCCCAATTTTGAAAGAAGTAAAGGCACAATAATTGGCAGCCATTGCGGATATTTTTCTTTGCCAGCCAACATCTCCTATATCTTTTGTTAATTGGATTAAAGCCAGCTGCTGTGCATCCAAAAGCGGATCTTTTTCACACAGGGGAGCAGAATGGTACAGTGATGTTTACTCAATACAGAGAGGCGTCCACTCCAATATTTAGGACATGACATTTCTTTGTTATTTAAATCGACTGAGAGATACCTTTCAGAAATTTCCAAGTAATTCAAACATAAGCCAATATACTCTCATATGAGGTCCCGTGTTCTGGCGGCCGCAGCAGGTGCTCAGAGCTGCATCACGCGGGCGCCCCGCGCAGAGTTGCTGGATGCGAGCCCTGCCTCCCGCAGCGACAGGCGCCCCCGCAGCCCCACCTGAGGGGCTCAGATCCTGCCACCACCGTCCCCAGACCTCCCTCCTAAATGTCTCTGAAGGCCTTTCCGGATCTTGCAGGACAAAATTGGGTTATCTTGGGTTATCTGGGTGATCCATAAAGATATGAACATCCCCAGTTTAGAGGATGGGGGAGTTTTAGATTCTATTTTCACAAATCCTGAAAACTTCTGAGATTGTTTTTCCAATGGGTTCTTTTCTTGTGTTAGCTTGTTAGAAAGGCCATGTGAACCCCAATGTTCATAGCAGCGATGTCCGCAATAGCCAAACTGTGGAAAGAACCGAGATGCCCTTCGACAGACGAATGGATAAAGAAGATGTGGTCCATATATACAATGGACTATTCCTCAGCCATCAGAAAGGATGAAGACCCAACTTTTACCTCAACATGGATGGGACTGGAGGAGATTATGCTAAGTGAAATAAGTCAAACAGAGAAAGTCAATTATCATATGGTTTCACTTATTTGTGGAACATAAGGAATAGCATGGAGGACATTAGGAGAAGGAAGGGAAAAATGGGGGGGGGATTGGAGGGAGAGGTGAACCATTAGAGACTATGACTCTGAGAAACAAACAGGGTTTTAGAGGGGAGGGGGGTGAGGGGATGGGTTAGCCCTGTGATGGGTATTAAGGAGGGCACGTACTGCATGGAGCACTGGGTGTTATACGCAAACAATGAATCATGGAACACAACATCAAAAACTAATGATGTACTTTATGGTGACTAACATAACACAATAAAATAAAATTAAATTTTAAAAAAAAGCTCTGAGTACATTACCTATGAATTCCTGCTTCCTCCTATCATGATCCCAGCCCATGATATTCTCTGCTGAGAAATGCTTGAAACAGGTGGAAGTTTGTGAAAAAGTTTCTGGAGGGGAGGGTTTCCCTGATGTCATGGTCATGACCTCATGGCGCTGAATCACTAGCGCGCTTTGGCATGGGTTGGCCGTCCAAGGGTGATAAAGCATCATCACGGAAATTATCTGCTGCTTCTCTCATTTCAGGTCATCTCGTACCATAAAGGAGAAAAGAACCAAAGCAGAAAATAGTCCCCTTATGTCCTATGTCTTAAATACGCCTTTTTAAAAAGCCATGCAGTTGGAAGCATCTACTCGATGTAAATACAGCCTGAAGCCATTCGAAATGTCATCAAGGAAATGATCCCATAAGCTCAATAGTCACTGGTGATTACATGAAATAATACTGTTGCTTTGGGATGAAAACCAAAAATGTTTGAATTAATATTACTTCTCACCTTATGCTCTCACAAGCCATGTTTCCCCCACACTTACCTGTTCCCCCAGGAGAGGAACCCCCCAGCCCGCCAGGTGCTAAGACCAGAACCACCTGGCCAGTGCCAACGTTCTCACTTAACAGACTGTCTCTCAGAACTGTCAGCTCCCCACAGCACACACACAGCGGCATCCCGCCTCCTAATTATCTCACCCAGATCACTGCAATAGTCCCTGAACGATTTTCTGCGGCCACTCCTGCCTTCACAATCTCTTCTCCGTTTGGCAGCCGGAGTGATTATTGAAGGCAAGTTTGACAATGTCATCTCCAGACATCCTGCTGTATTTTCCATATCAAAGTCCTGAGTGTGTGGTCCCTGTCTACCTTCTTCAACCTCATTCCGTGCCAGCATCCATGATGCTTTTAAGCCCCTGACACACTTGTTTTCTTTTGTTCCCTAAATGTTCCAAGATCCTCTGCGTGTGCTAAGGTCCCCGTCTACGATATTTTCCATCCCTCTTTCATCTGGCCAAGTCCTGCTTCTCCTTCAGGTACCTGTATCGAGGTGCTTCCTCCTGAGGGCTCACTTCAAACTTCCAAGACTAGAGAAGACTCCTCCCTGCGCCATACACTGTACTTTCTTCTAATACACTTGCCACCATGGTGCGTATTGGTAAAATTATTGGTAAACTGCACATGGGCAGAGTCTGTGTCTCCCTTGTCCTTTATTTCTCTAGTACCTAGGCACACAATAATCCCGATGTGTGCAATTAATTAATTAATTAATAAGAATAAACATGCTCCCTGGGAAAAGAGCTGAGGTATACGCAGTTATGCCCTGGTGTTCCGAAATTCTGAATTTATGGAGGATGTGATTAAAATGCATCAATGCTGAGAAACATGGAGAAATAAATATCAGTAGGAGTCGTGATGTCTGATCTGGCAGAAATGTAAATGCATTACTCAAAACTGGAGTTTTTAAAGCTAGCACAGAGTATATTCATAGTAAAAGTAATGTATTATTTACTCCTGAAATAGATTTAAAGAATTTTTCTCGTGCCCATTTCTTCAGATGTATGAAAATATCTGAACTATTAGGTACTGAGAATTAATATAAAGAACTAACCATTTTAGATCTTACCTCTTTCTCTGTTTGGCCCACATTGTAGACACACTGAGTAAGACAAAAATTTCAAAGCTTGTTCCACTTCATGGGAGCATTTTTACCATTTTGACTATGTGGCTAAAGCACTCATATGTATTATTTATGAGGGGGAAAATGAGGAAATAATGCAGTATGATGTTGTAAACAGTTCCCCCTTGTTCTAGAACCTCATGGTGCTGATCCTGATGAAGACAAGTCCTTCTCTGGCTGGCAGGTGCACAGCGGAAGAACGCCTCGTGCAATGCAGTGCAGCCTGGCTCTTCACTTCAGGGACCGTCATCTGGGTCGTCAGCCCAAGAGTCCAAGCAGCCTAACGGTCCGTCTGAAAGTGGGGACATATGCTGATCTTTTCAAGGCCTGGGTCAGTTGCAAACAGCAGGGGATGATCCTTGAGCACCTTAACTTACCATCATAACCATCTGCAGGGACTGTATCTCTCTTTAGGTGCGCCATTCCTCACCTGATACTGACAAACAAGTTCTCCAAAAGAAGACTCTACACCCGCTGCCTCCCCTTCTCAGTGCCCGCACACACCTCAACTCGCTGCAGGCTGGCTTTTAGCTCAGCTCTAACCCCCCAGTAACAGCTTTAGTAGCCAGCACCAGACTCAGTACACCATGTACTTCTCAACCTGTACGCCTCTTTCCAGCGCTTTAAAGTGGTCAGCCCGTTCTTCTCAAAACTCTCTAAGTAACATGGATTTCTAATTCTCTCTGTCTGCTTGGTTCTTAGTACATTTTAAGGAATTCTCTCCTTTGTGATCCCCAAGCTTCTATCCTTTGTCATTTCTCTTCTCTTGGCATACTTCCCAGACTAACTTTTTTATTCCTGATGTTTAAATAACACCTGTTAACTGATTATGCCAGCCAATGCATTCCTCCCAGCTTACACCCTATACTTTAGCTACATTAAGAGTAGTGTCCATTAGGTTCCAACATTTCCTTAACTGATGTCTTCATCTTCCCCTTCAAAACTTCACTTTTGTTTATGTTTCCTATCCTAGGAGATGATGCCATTGTGCAGCAAACTACTCCAGCCTCACTTGGGTAGCCGCCTTAAACCAGGGGTTCTTAACTGAGATTAATTTAAGGGAACCTGAGGGATGGAGCAAGAGCATGCTTGAGTGCCTTATAGATCTTTGAACTCTTCCTCAAATCTCTTAGCAAAACTTTGTGTATTCGTGAGCTGATAACATTTTCCAAGCCAACATTTTACATGATTCTCAAAACTCCATGAATTCTAAAACACCAAGAATTATCTCAGAGCCTGATCTCTCCTTCAACCTTCATACCCAAAATATCACAACGTCCTGTCCATCCTACTTTAATATCTACCCACACTGTCCTTTCTTTTGTTATTACCTATGTTTTAAAGTGCTTAAAATCTCTTCTCCATAAAAAGAATATCTGCTTCCATTTTAACCCATTTTCTGCATTACCAAAACAATCATCTTTCTAAATAGATGATTTCTCCCCTGCCCCAAACCCTCCAAATGCCAACCATCACTTTCAGAAAAACTCTGTGGCATGGCTCTCCGTGATTGCATCTGGCCTGACCATCGCCAACCATACCCCGCCTGACCCTTCCTCAGTGGTCACCCCATACTTCTCTCTACATTCTCCAAAAAAGTCTTTCTTCAGACTGCCTTCTGCATCCTGCCCCATCTCCCAACATGCTGCCACCCCCCACCCATGCCAAGTCATCACCATTGCTTCTGGTCAATCAACACAATGATGTCCCAAATCTCTAGGAAAGAGGTGAGTAGTCTAGAGGTGGGCAGTCACAGAGTGTTTATAGGAGTGAGTCTTGGGGATGAGGACGATTTTGCCAGGCACTGGGCAGTGAAGTGTACTCAGGTGAAATTACTTAGACATGATCCCTCGGCCTTCCCTGCACACTGTACATGCCTCTTTCAGCTTCTGTCTAGCAGACCAGCTCACGTGCTCTTTCAAGAAGTAATTATTCACTGTTTTAACTTCTCTGCTGCCTTCTAAGGTCCCTTACATTCTTCCATCTCCATGTTTTATGGAGCTTTTATTTTTCTGAAATATTTTAACCTGCTAGAAATTGCATTCTCATTCGTTCATTAAGAAATTGTGGGAAAAGCATGACCACTCCGAGAAGCAGAGCAGCGCTAAGGATATGTGCATACAGGAAACAGACAGTTTTGTTCTCACCTGGTTTATAATCTGTTAGCCAGTGTGTACAAATAATTGTAGAAATACTTACTGAAGTATAGTTTTGGTAAATAATAGGAGGAGAAACAACAAGCACTTTGGCAGTATATGTTCTGAAGACATACTTTATTTTTACCTTGTTCAGTTTCCCAAGGTAAGGAATATACTAATAACACTGCTTGTAGCCACTTTCATTCTGTCCCTTCTTGAATGGGATGCAGGTGTGAAGACATGTGTATTGAGGTATTTGACATGGTCCTCATGTACCCTTCTCTGAAATGTAAGGCCATGCCCCTTCTACCAACATCTTCCCCACCCAACACGCACACCCCCTTCCTTGCTCTTCTTTCTCTCTACAGCTTCCTAATACCTCTCTCCCCCTCCCTTTATTTTCAACTTTTTTGATGTATATATTAATTCATTCACTGCCCTATATTGAACCTAATCTATTTGATTCAGAAAAGTGAACATAAGAGCAGGCCCTTGAAAGATTTGGATGCATGACATCCTTTGTGCTTGACTGGCCACTTTCTTCATCAGTGTCCATATTAGAATGAGATTTTCTAGAAATCAGGAGTCACATCTGGATTGCAGCGGTCACGGTGTAAGCAGCGTGTGTTACCAGGCTCGTCCCTCCAGGTCACTAGTTCACGCACGTCTGGTCTCAGGGAGCGGACTGCAGCTTTCCCAGCACCCGGGTGATGTGTGGGGTACGGCTGCCTCTTGCTACCTCTCTTAAAACAAGGTTATCAAGTAATCATTGTTAATTGTGCATCATAGTATAAAACAAGCATTAAATCAATATGATGCATTTGGGGATGAAAACTTCCTAACCACCACCATCTCACAGCTTTCCCTTTCTCCTACCTCATTCATGATGGATGAAAAGAACAGCTTGCATCTTCTCAGTGGTTACTCACACAACTTCTGGTTTGTGGCTCCAGAACCTCATTTTTACTCAGGAAATTGATTTTTGTCTTTGGTTGGTTGGCTTTGTTTTAATGTGAAAGAACTGTATCATCTTATTGGCAACATTCTTTCCCTTTCCCTGGTATAAACAGTATTGATGCTCCTTACAATCAGTGGGATATTAGATACAATGAAATACTGTCAATGTCCAGACTTTTTAAATTATTATGACCTGCTCCCCTGAATAGTTCAGCATGCTCTCTTAAGAATAAGGATAGTCTCTCACAAAAATAAGGTATAATTATCACACCTCAGAAAAATAGAAACACCCCCATGATGCCATCTAATACCCAATCCATACTCAAGCATGTCCAACTGCCCCAAGAATGGCTGGTACTGCTGGTTTTCTCTCTTCACTAGGATTCAACCAAGGTATATGCATGGCATTTGGTTATAAGTGATATTATTATCAACACAGTGCACCAACTCGGTAGGAACAATATGTTTAAATAAAACTTTCTGGCTTAGGCAAATTTGTTTATCTCCCTTTCATCTTGTATTTATCTTTTGTGCCTCTTAAACAATTTTATCAAAGGATATTTTACATATTACATATCATAAAATTCACCCATTTCAAATGTACAAGTCAATGATTTTTATTAACTCTCCTGAGTGATACAACCATCACCATAAATCTGTTTGGGAATATGTTCATCCCCGCCCCCAAGTAAGATCTCTAATGCCCACTAATGCCCATCTCTCCTCCAGCACCAGGCAACCACTAGCCTACTTTCTGTCTATAAATTTGCCTCTTCAGGACACATCATACAAATGGAATCATACAATATGAAGCCTTTCATTTAGCATAATGCTTTGGAGGAGGGCCTTGTTTTAAAACCGTACTTCAAAGACTTTTGATTTCGTCTGCTAGCCCCGCCATGTCTCTCATAATCTCAGAGATGAGCCCAACCGTCTGGGTTACTGGCAGCCAGTTATTCCTACACCCACTGTTTGCATCAAGGACAGCAGACAAGTATAGCCCCACTTTATCGGTACCTTGACATCTTCTTCCCTCTGCCAGATAGTGACATTTCAACCCTTTTCTACAGCTTCCATTGTTACGATTTTGGAAGATTCTCTCTTCAATCCACTCTCTACACGCCGCTCCCCGCTCCAACATGAGAACACAATGTATTCATTGGGATTTTTCCTTTGAAAAGATCAAATCCTGACCTAAAGTGGGGTTTTGATTTACAGGGGGTGTCTAGTACAGCTAGATTCCAGGCAGCAAACCATGTTAACGGGATTTAGTTAAGAGATAGACTTACGTACATATAGGTATACACGTATAATCTACTTCTGTCTCTATCCTTCCTCTCCAGTGCTTGACTCACCTTTCCTTTGGTTAGTTTCTTTCTTAGGCAGGCTCTCTCAACATGTCAATTGAGTTACATCTCCTATAAACTTAGCAAACCTGCAGGAAAAAAGACCTCTTGTCTAACAAAGAATACTTCTATCAAAGTTCCTGAATTGGACCGAAACAAATAAAGTGCTCATCCCTGAACATTTGTGCTGACCTTGAATGCTCAGGGAGGCTGTTCCTGGGACTGGAGCAGGATTGGACCCATCAAAGAACACGGACAGAGAGTGCAGGAGGTTGGTTCCTTAAAGGAAAGTCATGAGCTATTGCCAGAAAAAGGAAAACTGGATCCTGTATGGGGGAAATAGTATTTTGCCACCACACATCCTCTAAGTCAGAAGAGACAAACTTCCTGTAAAGACTCAGGTTTAAAGGCTTTGTGGGCTCTGAGGTATTTGTCATGACTACTCGACTTTGCCACCACAGTGCAAAAGCAGCCACAAACAACATACAAATAGACAAGCGTGGCTATGTTCCAAAACACCTTCATTTACAAAATTCAGCCACTGGCCCAGTGTGGTCTGTAGGCTGCAGCTTGCTGACTAACCCCTGTGCTTTGTATCAGCACAAGCCACACCCAAGGAGAGCAGGCATGCCTGTCCCTGCCACACAGCCCGCCCGATGCTTTATAACACTGTGTCATCCTTATGTCTTTCTAAAAGACAATTCAAAGTTCTCCTCCCAATATTATCAATGAACAAGATGCCCACTAATGAGCAAATGAGTATGCAAACAATAACAAGGATGAATCCCCAAGTTGAAAGGACTATCCGAAGCCTAGAGGAATTTTCTTCAACCCAAATCTTTATGTTTGTACTGATTCAAACAAGGATGGCAAAAACGTTAAAAGATATTGAGAGAACCTGTAGAGAGTATAATGCTAAGCAAAATAAGTCAGTCAGAGAAATACAAATGCCATACGATTTCACTCAAATGTGGAATTTAAGAAACAAAACAAACAAGCAAGGGGGAAAAAGGAGAGAGAGAGACAAACCAAGAAACAGACTCTTAACCACAGAGAACACACTGCTGGTCACCAGAGAAGAGGTGGGTGGGGAATGGGGGAGACAGGTGATGGGGATGAAGGAGGGCACTTGTCATGATGAGCACCAGGTGGTATATGGAAGTGTTAAACCACTATATTGTACACTGAAACTAATATTATACTGTGTTCACTAACTGGAATTAAAATTTTTAAAGTTTAAATAAAAAGATAGAGAGACAGATGGACAGACAGAAAGATAAATGAAACTTTGGTTCATATGTTCATGCTTTCTTTTATCTAGTTAAAATCTTGACCTTTGCAAAAAAAAAAAAATTCTTGACCCTTGCTATAAAGGCCCAAAATAAATAAATAAATAAATAAATAAACAAATAAACAAATAAATAAAATAAAACATTGCTGTTTCTTTTATCCAGAATGACTACATTATTTCTGCATTACTAATTAAGAAAGCTAATAATTTTTGGAAAATATGGACAATTTTGTACCTCCCACCTAAAACTTAAATATATATATGATTTCACAACTAATATTTCTAAGACTGTTATAATGAAATATAAAGTAGATAAAAGTGAACTACTAAAGTTTATAAAATTCTGTAATTCAAAATACCTATACTTACCACAATAAATACAAAATTTTCCATAGCCTGTTACTTGTTTTTACAGCCTTAATCCATTTGTAAATATAATCCTTTCTTTATCATGAATTTGTATACTACCACTACTTCATTATCATATTTACAGTATTCATTTCACCACCTACTCCTACATGTCCGAATTCAGTGTTTACTGTATTTTTATCATCACTTCCAAGCATGCACAATGGGCACCATCCCCAACCCACGTGGTCCGTCCCCCTCCAGAATGTCATCAGCATTTCTAATTTTCTCCTAGAACAGAAAATTTGGTTCTTCTTTAGAACAAAGGCATTTCTCTTCTGGGTGCCTTTTTTTTTTAAATATTTTATTTATTTATTTATTTGAGAGAGAGCGCACACACACGCATGCGTGCCCAGGGGGCGAGGGAGAGAAAGTCCCAAGCAGACTCTGTGCTGAGCACAGAGCCTGATGTGGGGCTTGATATCACAACCCTAAGATCATGACCCTGAGAACATGACCTGAGCCGAAACCAACAGTTGGTCACTTCACCGATTGAGCCATCCAGGCGCCCCTATCTGGGTGCCTTTAAAAGGCAAACATGGTGGGTATTAAGGAGGGCACGTACTGCATGGAACACTGGGTGTTATACGCAAACAATGAATCATGGAACACTCCATCAAAAACTAATGATGTAATGTATGGTGATTAACATAACATAATAAAATTTTTTAAAAAAAGGCAAACATGAAAGTGGTGATTCCAGTAAGATGTGACCATGTTTTCATGGCAACTGGGACGAAATTACTTCTTGATTTGCATACAGGGTGATGGATTCCACCTGATGCACGGAGGCCCCAGTAAAGTTAGATAATTTGCCCCAAATCACACAGCTTGTTGTTGGCTCAGGTCTGTTCCTCTGTGAAACCTAAGAACTGCCCATCACACCTCCTGGTCTAATGAACCTGTTCGTTATGCAGAGCTGTGTGAAGACTTTTCACAATACTGTTGCCCTCTAGCAAATAACCCACCCTCCAGCATACATCAACATTGTGGTTAATTGTGTGCTGTGTGTTTGGGTAACATCTGGACCCCTCACATTGCACACTCATGTGGGGCTCCTTTGCCGCTGTGGCAAGCCTCCTTCATGACAAACAGAGGTGCTGGTATCCCATTCCTCGTCTGGTCCTTACTGAACGAACAATCACTGAAGTTGGCAAACTTTGCCGGAACCCAGCTTACTCATTTGTTTAGTGGGTAGAGTAACATCAAACTTCACCAGATTGTTGCAAACCTCAAAGAAAACACTTTGTTTAAAAGTATAAGGTCGGGGCGCCTGGGTGTCTCAGTGGCTAAGCGTCTGCCTTCGGCACAGGTCATGATCCCAGGGTCCTGGGATCGAGTCCCACGTCGGGCTCCCTGCTCGGCAGGGAACCTGCTTCTCCCTCTCTCTCAGCTGTTCCCCCTGATTGCGCTCTCTCTCTCTCTCTGACAAATAAATAAATAAAATCTTTTAAATAAAAAAATAATAAAAAAATAAAAGTATAAGATCAATTCTCGGTGCGCCTGGGTGGCTCAGTCCTTAAGCGTCTGCCTTCGGCTCAGGTCATGATCCCAGGGTCCTGGGATCGAGCCCCGCATCGGGCTCCCTATTCCGCGGGAAGCCTGCTTCTCCCTCTCCCACTCCCCTGCTTGTGTTCCCTCTCTCGCTGTGTCTCTCTCTGTCAAATAAATAAATAAAATCTTAAAAAAAAAAAAAAGTATAAGGTCAATTCTCATACAAGCATGACCGTAATGTTGAAGAAGCTGCAGTAGGTACAGCTTTGCATCCCCTGCAAAGGGCTGCCCAGGACCTTCCAGAGAAGTTGTGGATAAGTAGGAGTTTGGTTTTTATTTGAAATGGCACCTTGTGTGTGGTGGATAAGGCAAAGTGTGCCAGGCTTTGTGAGGAACAAAAAAGCATATGCCGCAGTCCTCAAGACTAAGGAGAATGCCAGTTTAATGGAAGAAATGAGACATGAAGACATACCAGGCACAAGGTTCTAAAGCACAATCAAGGACACAATACAAACTCAGAACAGAGCTGTCCAGGGGGTGGGCTGCAGAACATGAGTCCCATTTGTTCTCCCATGAAATCATATGTGTTCTCAAATGTAAATGTAAACCACAACCCCCCACTTGAAGACTCGCAGATTTGGATATTAAAAGCTCTGCAAAGTCTTATGGTAAAGAAACCCAATTAACTTCATTTAAATGAACAACTCCCAAATGTACTTGACCCCGTAACTCTGCTTAAATGAACAACAACAACAACAAAATATATATATCAAGTTTCCAAAGAAATCATTCTTCAGGAACGGCTGCTCTAGAGGCTCAGCATGAACGCAAGCCCTGTGAGGAAGGGCTGGGGAGGTTTCATGGAGGCAGAATGATGGGAAAAGACGAGTCAGACAAGAGGAGAAAGAAAGACTTTCCAAGTCTGGGATTGGAGTAGGTTGTGTGTTGAAGGCAGAGACTGAGCTCTTGAAAGATGCAAGCGAGCTATGTAGATATCCTTTTGTTAATCACAGTTCCCAGCCTGGTGTCTGCATGACAGCAGATATTCAATATATTTCTGATTAATTAAATTCACAGATTAAGACACTGGAATTCAAATCTGGAGGGTGTTGAGTAGAACAAACTGAGTACTTAAGAGAAGTAGAATGTAAGGCTGGGAAGGGGAGGGGAAGGGAGGGGAGGGGAAAGGAGGGGAGGAAAATTAACACTTACCTAGGAATCATGTGCCAGATTCCGCTGACAGGTATTCATCCCTCATCTCACTTAAGCCTGGCAATCATCCTATGGCAGGCTAGTGGATGATGTCAGTAAAGGCAAGACTGAGGTAAAAAATAAAAATTAAAAAAAATAAAAAAAAAAGGGGGGGGAAAGAAGTCCTGAGGAACAGAGAGTAAGGGGAATCCAATGTGGGCAAAACAATACAACTTGGTAAGAAAGGGGAGAAAAATCCTCTAGAAGATTTGCCCCCAACCTTTAAAACTGATCAATCTTATTTTTAATAGTGTCAGTAGAATCCAGATTCCTGAGCTATTTTCTCTCACTATTTCTCATAAAATGAACAAGAATTATACATTTAGGGTAATTACCATGGTAATTCATTCTCTTTTAAAGGGATGTACCCTGCTTCCTAGTTTCTGATCTCCTGATACCTTCCCAGGTCTCTATTTTTGTGCTCTAAAAATAATCTTTGGTAGTTGAAGGTTTCAGTTAACTCAGCTGCAGTCTTGCATTTCATGCCATCTGGAATCACTAATTTTATTTTGCTTGAATTATCCAAGTATGCTCTTACCTGAATTTCAACAGCAGCTATTCTTACAAAGTCCTCATTACTTTCTAATTTTCCAGAACACATTTCTTCCTTTTCCAGTATTTTAAAAGAAATGATTAAGATACTAAAAGAATTGAAGGTCAGTGGAAAGTGCTACTTTGAGAGGTCTCCATTTTCACAATAAATGTCAGTAAGATTTGGTTGAAACAATTTTCACTTGTTAATTGTCTTTCACACGTTAATTAAAAGCCTCTTCAGGGATTATTTTTAAAACCTTCATTTTCAAATCAACGGGATACTGACTTAATTTGCTTTGAAAGCTATTTATTAAAACTGAGTCACAAACAATTATGGCAATAACTAATGGGTCATCGGTGAGCTCCTAAGCCTGGGAAAGGAACTAGCGAGGGACGTCATTGATCCAGGAGCACATGCTTTCGAGGAACTGCACAGTAGTCTGCGGAACCCGGAGCTCCCAGGTGCTGCCCACGCCCAGCTCTATTTCATTCTAGACACTGGACCCGCATACAAGGACCAGCCCAGCGTAGTCTCTACCCACCCCTGGCTCAGGAGCTTCAGGAGCTCGACTCAAAGCTCGCGGAGCTCTTCCGACAACTCCCTGGCATCCTCCCTGGCATCCTCCCTGGCATCCTCCTGGGGCTGGCCCCTGCGCTGAGACGGAGCTCCGGTGCATGGGGACCTACGTTGCTAGTGCTCATGGCCTCCCCACCTAAACTTGCACATGTCTCGTCACTCAGATTCCCCGCAGGAGGCGGGACCCCCGGCTACCTCGCCTCAGCACCACACTAGCTTTTTGGTTGAATTTTCGCTTATCGCTTGTCAGATCCTTTGACTTCCATGCCTTCGCTTTGGAGTGGACCTCCACAGTCCCCTCGGGTAACCATGGGAGGGACCGAATTCCTTTTAGCCTGGCTCTTTCTCATTCTAGTTCATCTTAGTAACGCCCAGACCGGGTTTGATGCAACCTAAGCTTTGAAAGCAATTTTGATATCTGAAAAAACATTCAACTGACAAGCAGCAGTAAGTGAGAGCAAGTACAGAAATGATTCAAACTGCGGTTGTGTTTTTAAAATTAATAGAATGAGGAATAAGATGCGTGCAGAGAAGTCTGTGTAAAGTTGAGAAGAGGACGTTCCAAGCCAAGATCATCACAGATTCAAGGGCCCAGAGGAGTACGAGCACAGAACGGGTTTGCTGGTATGAAAAGTGTTGAAGGCAAAGTGGATGAAGATGCAGCTGACCAAGCCCAGAAACGTGGTCAAGGGCCTGTGTACCAGGAGTATAAATTTCCTCCTGAGAGAAGTATTGAAGGGAAGAGTAATAGAAGCCGACTGCTCAGTGATGAAGGCCTTCTGGCAGTGTTGGGGAAGAGAGAAGACTGGAGACACAGAAGCCCATTGGAAGCTGTACCCTTAGCAAAGAAGATGCACCAGAGAACCTGAGTTCTGGGGCTCAGACCCGAGGAACAGAAGTGAAAAACACTTCACAGTGATCATGGATGGTAGGGAGTGACTGCTGACTGGGGGAAGAAATGAAAGAGAAGAATGAATGTCTGGGTTTCTGAGTTGGATGGATCTGTGGAGAAGTTGATGAGCCCACAGTACACAAGATCCACATGTTTACTCATTAATCCATACTTCTACCAAACATTTAGTAACTCCTACATGCTCGAACTATCTGGAATATGCAGTTAGATACACAACCCTGGAAGTCAGGAGAGATGTGTGAGCTGGTGGGAACACAGGCAGCACTGAAGTGTCATGAGAATCAGTAGGAAAAGCAAAGGACAGCTTGTAACACTAGAAGGTGGAACAGCTGGATAAGGCAAATTTTAAAGGTTAGACCTTTTAAAAACGCTTAGTTCAAATGGAAAAATTCTTTGGGCAATAAAACCGGAAACATTATTGGGACAATTGACAAAATTTCAATCTGATCCATGAATTATACAGGTATTGCGTGAATGTTAAATATCCTGATTTTAATAATTGTACTATGAGGGGCGCCTGGGTGGCTCAGTCGTTGAGCGTCTGCCTTCGGCTCAGGTCATGATCCCAGGGTCCTGGGATCGAGTCCCACATCGGACTCCCTGCTCGGCAGGAAGCCTGCTTCTCCCTCTCCCACTCCCCCTGCTTGTGTTCCTGCTCTCGCTGTCTCTCTCTCTGTCAAATAAATAAAATCTTAAAATAATAATAATAATAATAATTGTACTATGATTATTGAAAAGAATGTATTTTTTTCTAAGGAAAGACATTCTGAAGTATTTAAGGGTAGAGGGGTATTGTCTGCCTCTTAACTCTCTGATGGTTTAGGAAAATAATATATTTTTAACATGTAATTATAATTTAATTTATAAATATATAAATTCATCTAATATATAAGTATGATTTAGCTTAGTATATAAATATATACATTATATATATGTCTAGAGAGATAGAACATACTAAAGCAGTTGGGTAAAGTGTAAACAATTAGTAACCTGGATAAAAGATATTCAGGTTTTATTTATCTATTCTTATTACTTCTGTATAGGTTTTAAATGACTTCAAACTATAAAGCCATATAAAAATTAAAATTTATACAAAAACTTGAGGAAGTGGGGTCATTTAGGAAAGGTCAAAGAAAAGGAAAAATTCTTGTGGAAGAAATCATTTTCAAGGCTATTTAATATAAATAAAGTAAAAAATATGTCTTTTGATAGAAGACATATGGAATCTGACCCATTGTTTAATAAGCATTCCTCAAAAAAAAAAACTATGTAAGCAAAAGAATGGGGAATTGAGGCAGAATATGTCACAGTATGGAAACAGAATTCCTCCTTCTTTAGCAAACCTCAGTCTTTGCTCTTAAGGCTTCCATATGATTGTATGAGGCCCACTCTCATTATGGAGGGTCACCTGCTCTACTTAAAGTCAACTGACCAAATGTTAATCGTGTCTAAAAATACCTTCCCAGCAACACGTAGACTGGCATTTGACCAAACAACTGGACACCGTGGTCCGACGAGGTTGACACATAGAATTATTCATCACGGTGTCATAGAAGGAGCGTGGGTTCCAGCCCGGGGCAGTGTGCCTATATAAGAAAAAATAAAATGCTGCTCTATTTAACCCACCATTTTCCTGTTACTTTTTGCTGAACCTAATCCTGACTGATGGGTCTGCTGTCTTATTCTCCTAAATTACAGGATGCTGGATCCCACTTCCTTCCTCTGGGAGCCCTAAGTGGTCTAGGGAAGTGGAGTGCTTCCTGTTTCTCCCTTGTCCTCCAAACTCTGTTATCCATACTCCTTTCTCCCCCCACAGCCTGGAGTTTATTTAATATTAGGCTGTGGAGTGAAAATCCTGTTCTCCTTCTTCAAAATCATCCCCAATCTCCCCAGTCTCCCACCATCAAATCACGCAGTCTCTCCTTGGATGATGAGAGGCCATGGTCGTGGGGAAGGAGGGGCGCAGGTGCATTGCTGCCCTTGATGTCTCAGGTAGTTGGGCTGCCCCGGGGGAACACTTTACATGCCCTGCGGCCATGCTCACTTCCATTCCAGTCACACCCAGAGACAGAGCAACTGTCCCCGGGCCACAATTAGGGTCAGGTAGGGACATCCCTCCATGGTGAGGTTGCAATTCTAGACCCATTATGCAGATGGGCTTTGCTGCAACATTCCCTGCCTACAATTAGAAAGAGCTGTGGGCTTGAGGGGAAAGGCTCAGGGGCAAGCATGTTTATAACACTGTCTACACAAGTTCTTGAACCTTTTTGAAGATGGGAAAATGACTTACTGAAAAAAGTTGAAAATGACGCTAGCCATGTGAACTGCAGACATGGACTCATGTGAAACCATCCACTGCACAGAGCTTGCTTATAACTCTCCGCGAGTCCTGAGCCAGCTCTTGGAAGAGAACAGAGATGGGGATCACTCTTCTTTCCTTCCCTGCATATTCGCTGTGTCCACTCTTCTCTTATACTGTGTCTTCCAAGATTAAGTGGAAGACACTTAATCTCATTACTACTTACTGTCCCACGTGGTTAACTTTACTTTATCCAGTTGCTCAAAAACCAGTCCTTAAGGGCAGTTGAACTAAGATTCTGCTCTCCCCATCACGGTCTGCAGAGCGCTGCTGCTGGCTTTCCTAGTTAACAGAAATGAGGGTGAGTGGCTGTTGTTCTTTACCCCCACACTAGTACTTTCTGCCAAACCAGCAGCTTCTCTCTGCCAGTATCAGCCTCCCATACTTCAGAGTGATGGGAGAAGCATTTAAAACCTCTTTATTGTGAGAAGACTTACTTCCAATTGCAGTGGTAATGGAAAAATTAGCCTGGGCATACCCCTTTGATCCGTAACACCATCCTTCCAAATTTAAAATCGAACACTGAAATGTTAATTTCAAATTGAACACTGAATAGCAGAGTTTTGTGGGGGTTTTTAATACATTGTGAGATTTTTTAACTCTTTATTAATTAATTTATTCATTTAGGGTCTTCAATAAGCTTCATAAAGGTCCAACATCAAAGATACTCTCTCTCAAACAGCTAGGACCCTACTAACATGATTTTTTCCCTCATTTTAAATTTAGTGAATTATCAACTACATACCTCCTTTTCTTAATGAATACGGAAGTGAAACCAACTACAGCCCTCACCCAAACTCCACCCCAAGCCCACTTAAGCCACTGGAGGCTATGAAGGACCCCTCATCAGAGGGTACCAGATTGGGTGTGTCACATCTCGCCATGCATGGTTTGTTGGTGTAGCTGCTGCATCTGGCATTATGTATCAGCCAGGCTCAGGCAGGAGATGGAGGGTCCACTCAGATGGGATAACTGAGAGGAGTCCCAGAACAGGACAATTAATAAAATCGTGTGGAGGTTAAGGATGGTCAGTCATCCTGTGGCTTCCAACAGTGGGAAGCCTTTGCCGCTATGGATCTAGAGGGACGACGTGGTTACCAAAACCTTGAAAGGGCCAGTGTAACTCTAAGAGGCGGCTCTAAAAGCCATGATGCAGCTGACCCCGTGACCTGGCAGGGATGGAGTCAGGGAAATGAGCTCCAGTCTCCTCTGGTGACTCCGGTCACCCAGAGTGCCAGAAGGATGCCATCAATTCCATCCACGCAGGGCCGCCTCCTGAGGCTCACACAGGGTAAAGAAGGAGCAGAGAACACCTGAGGAGCAAACAGCAATGATGCCAACATACCGAGATAGCCATCTTATAAAAGGCTCCCAGTCTTCCCGCCCTGCTCTGTCAAGCCAGAGGGTTCACTGGCTCATTTAAAACCTCTCGTAATCTGGGGCGCCTGGGTGCCTCAGTCGTTAAGCATCTGCCTTCGGCTCAGGTCATGGTCCCAGGGTCCTGGGATCGAGCCCTGCATCGGGCTCCCTGCTCCACGGGAAGCCTGCTTCTCCCTCTCCCACTCCCCCTGCTTGTGTTCCCTCTCTCACTGTGTCTCTCTCTGTCAAATGAATAAATAAAATCTTAAAAAAAAAAAAAAGAAAGAAAGAAAGAAAAAAACCTCTCATAATCAGCTGGTTTCCATGTCCTGAGGACTGTGCTCAAGTCTTCTCTTTGGCTGAAAGAACTAGCAGAATAAGAGGTCAAGGTCAACGGGGTCTGCTTATCTTTGTTGCTCCTTTTTAAAGAGCCATTCCCGAGGTTAGAGATGAGCTCTTGTTCATGGCTTCATTCCCAACTCCCTATTCAAGTGTTTGGTGACTCTCATACAGTCATAAAATACCTATTGAACTCATGAATAATGAAGGATTTCATGGTCTTTTATCCCTAAAATAGTCTTTAGCTAGAGGAACTATATGTCCTAGACTAGACTATCCTAATTTCAAATATCCTTACTCAGTGTCCCTACTTAAGTACACTTATCTTTGACAGACCAAATGCTCTGATTTTCAGCTCCAAACACATTTATTGTAGCTACTGAGACCTGATTTTAATATGCGAGATGCAAGCACTGAGGGCAAAAATGGCCACTGATAGCTCGCAGAGCTCATGTACTCTGGCTATCAATATCCTTGCTCACTGGCACATTGTAATAAGCCAGCCCTGAAACCAATTTTGTGTGTTCAAAGGAAAGTACAAAAATCAATTACCAAAGAAGGATTATTTTTGTATTGCAACCTCTTGCCTCCCAGAGTAATCCAAAAATCATTATAGACCACCACATTCATAGATACACACTTTTCCCTCTCTCCTGATAGATTTTTCTTTACAAAAAAGGGAGAAGAATGTGACAACCTGTTTATTGAAAGGTCTTTGTTTTACTGTAATTTTAATTTGAATGTGCAGTGCTTCTTTATTTCAATTTTTACAAACTAAGTTGTCAAATTTAGTCAGTTTAAAAGATAAGTGAACAAGAAACAGGATAATCACATGGCCTGTTATAAAACCATTTTTCTGTTTTATTAGTCACATTAGCATTCTATTGCCCTTTAAATGTCACAAGTTCAAGAGCACAGCTGTACACATCCCAGAAATATTTCTTCTCATTGTAATAAAGCATGAGGATACAATTTCCTAGGACATAGATAAGATGATAGAAAAACAACAAAATAAAAATCAAAACTTGTTGGGTACTGTTACATATAAGAAGCATGGTTATTTTTCAGTCAAAGTTTTGTCTTTGTTCTAACACTGAGCTCATCAAGAAATGGTTTCATTTGTTTATTGATACATGCTATTGTTTCTTCTTTTATTATCTAAAACATGATTAGAAAAATAAAACATGTTTATTCTGAAACATGCCGAAATGTAAGAGTGGCCCTTCATTCTAAAGGAAGGGAAATCACGTCATGACGCACGGTATTCTTCCAGAAGCACTTGCTACCTGCCAACAAGCTGGGCATCATTTCCAATGTTACATCACTGTAGTTACAGCTAAGAGTGGTTATAACATCCCTAGTATCTCAGAATCTACAGAGAGCTAGAGCTATCCCAGTGGACCGATCAAAGAAAGAGAATAGGGAAAGAACAAAGAATGGGTGGATTCTGATTGTTTCTAATGCCTCGAGTCCATGATTAGACTGTGCGGCAACAGGGTGAAATGTGGTTTGCCCCAGCATTTTCAAGAACTGATCCCCAGGAAATACACAAAAAAAGATTACTTCCTTTATCCTACCCTCCCAGGCATAACTCTTGGCATTTTCTGAAACTATGAATTCTTCGTATTTCATCCCTCTTATCTCATCTACATTGGAGCCCTTCCAGTCCTCCTTCCTGTTTCTCAGACCCGTCTTCATTTGCCTATCTTTTACAACTTTCCTGGTTTATTATTTCTCTAATTTACATTGAGCTTTTTGATTCTTTTCTCTGACTCTGATTCTTCCCTATTTCCTGTGCTGCACTATGATCCAAATTGGCTTTCTCAGATAAACCCAGGCATAGATTCCTCTTGATAAATAATATTCTATTTCTCCCTATTGCCTATATCAATGATCTCCAAACCTTGGACAGAAAAGCAATATACATCTATATTTTCTGAATCCATATGTGAAAGAAGCATAACAGTCACCATGTGGTCTACAGATCAAAAGCTTCACTTCTTAGGACAAGAAAAAAAAAAAAAGAACCAGCTTAAGCAATATGTATTGGTTGAACTATACAGGAAAGAGTGTCACTAGTGAAGAATAAAAACCAGAGATTTCTATGGCTCTGGGGCTTCTTTCAGTCCATTTCTCCTCTCAGTACAGCAACTTCATATTTTCCTTTCACAAGTTACCTTTTCCCGAAGGCTGGAAGAGTGCCCTCTGGAATCTCCTGGACTCACATCTTCAAGAGTTGCACAGGAAAAGAGGTTCTGCTCTGGTTCCAACCTGGGAAAGATTCCGCTTGGCTTGGCCTGGGGTGGGGCGGGCTGCTATGATTGGCAGCTCCCACTCACATCTCAGGTTGGAACGGAAGTCCCAGTGGTTTGTGAAACATACACAGTTCCTGTAAGGAGGGGAGAGAGGGCTCTGGTGTGCCAACACAAAGCCGGTCTGCTACAGGGGTTCTGGAGATTCTCTGTGCTGAAAGCAGTCATTACAGAGGGATCTTCTGTGCTTGTCATAGAGAATCCGGTTGTTATTATCCCTCCTGAAGGAAACATAAAATCTGGAAAAATGAAGAAACAATGTTTTAAAAAACTTCAGAGAGTAATCGATACAGGAAAGAATTGAGTGTCTCTGTCCTCGAAGAAGGGAAGCAGAATGAGGTAAGTCTCCACGTCCCCCCTGCCACCGTTACCCACAGTAAGTGCCATTTTCAACTCAGAGGGATAAACGACACAGAAAGTCATCAGAGATTGGAGTCAAGCCTCGAAGGGCCACCTCCTCAGAATGAGGGCGAGGCTGAAACAGACCATCCCTAACAACACTTAAAAACCATCCTCACCAGAAGTTAAGCGTTTACCTGCACTCCATATATCAAAAAGAAATGAGGAAGGAAGACAACATGATCCAGAGACTCTAAATCTTTAAATTCTTAAACACCTTTATTAAGATATATTTCACATATCATAAAATTCACCCATTTAAACTGTACAGTTCAGTGGTTTTTCAATACATTCGCATCATTGTACAGCCATCTCTCGCCTAATTACACAGGCTAGAACTTTCAATGCACTGTTGAATAGAAGTGGCTAGAAAAGTCTTATTTGTCTTGTTCTTGATCTTAGGGGGAAAACATTTAGTGTTTCCCTATTAAGTATGATATTGGCTGTGGGATTTTCCCAGATGACCTGTTTTGGATTAAGGAAGTTCCCTCTATTCATAGTTTGTAGAGTGTTTTTATAATAAAAGCATGTTGGATTTTTGTCAAATGATTTTGCTATCTCCATTGAGATGTTCACCTGAATTTTCTATTATTCAATGAATATGGTGTATTACCCTGATTGATTTTCAGATGCTAAACCATCCTTCCTATCCAGTGCTAAATCCAACTTAGTCATTGTATGTTGGTTTGGTGGTATATTGTTCAGAAATGTTGTGTCCATGTTCATAAGAGATAATAGTCTGTTGTCTTTTTTTTGTTGTGATAGCTGTCTGGATTTGATATCAAGGTAATACCAGCCACAAAATGAGTTAAAAAGTGTTCCCTCGAACCCTCCTACACTGTTGGTGGGAATGCAAGCTGGTGCAGCCACTCTGGAAAACAGTATGTTCCTCAAAAGTTGAAAATAGAGCTACCATATGATCCAGCAATTGCACTACTGGGTATTTACCCCAAAGATACAAAAGTAGGGATCCGAAAGGGTACGTGCACCCCAATGTTTATAGCAGCAATGTCCACAATAGCCAAACTGTGGAAAGAGCCAAGATGTCCATCGACAGATGAATGGATAAAGAAGATGTGGTATATATACACAATGGAATATTATGCAGCCATCAAAAGGAATGAAATCCTGCCATTTGCAATGACGTGGATGGAACTGGAGGGTATTATGTTGAGCGCAATAAGTCAAACAGAGAAAGACATGTATCATATGTTCTCACTGATATGAGGAATTCTTAATCTCAGGAAACAAACTAAGGGTTGCTAGAGTGGGGGGAGGGGTGGGAGGGATGGGGTGACTGGGTGATAGACACTGGAGAGAGTATGTGCTCTGGTAAGCGCTGTGAATTGTGCAAGACTGTTGAATCTCAGATCTGTACCTCTGAAACAAATAATGCAATATATGTTAAGAAAAAAAAAAAGAAGAAGAAGAAGGTAGCAGGAGGGGAAGAATGAAGGGGGGGAAATCGGAGGGGTAGACGAACCATGAGAGACGATGGACTCTGAAAAACAAACTGAGGATTCTAGAGGGGAGGGGGGCGGGAGGATGGGTTAGCCTGGTGGTGGGTATTGAGGAGGGCACATTCTGCATGGAGCACTGGGTGTTATGCACAAACAATGAATCATGGAACACTACATCTAAAACTAATGATGCAATGTATGGGGATAATATAAGAATAAAAAAAAAGAAAAAAAAAGTGTTCCCTCTTTTTCTGGATTTTGGTAAATTTTGTGGAAGTTTGGTATTAAATCTTTAAATGTCTGGTGGAATTTACTAGTGAAGCATATCCTGACCTACGGTTTGCTTTGTTGCAGATTTTTATTTACTAACTCAATCTCTTTGCTTGTGATTGCTCTCGTCAGATTATTTATTTCCTCTTGAGCCAGTTTCAGTGGTTGGTTTGTTTTTTTTTCTTTCTAGGAATCTTTGCACTTCATCTAAGCTATCTGATTTGTTGGCCTGTTTTCATCGTAGTATTCCTTTATAATCCTTTTTATTTCTGTAAGGTCAGTAAGGATGTTCCATCTTTCATTCCTGATTTTAGTAATTTGAGTCTTTTATTTTTTTGATCATTGTAGTTCAAGGTTGTCCATCTTATTGGAGAACAAATAGTTAAAAACAAAAAGTCATTTATACAATCTTGTATACTCATTGACCTTTACCAGTGCTCTTTTTCTCATACGGATTTGAATTGTTGTCTAGTGCCCCCCCCACCATGTGATAGTACAATAAGAAGATGGCCACCTGTGTACCAGAAAAAGCGTCCTCACCAGATAGCTGATCTACCAGCACTCTGATCTTAGCTCCAGAACTTAAGAAATAAACTTCTGTTGTTTACACCATCTAGTCTATGGGTATTTTGTTATAGCAGCCTGACCTGACTAAGACAAATTTCTCTCTCTTTGTTGATATTCTTTGTTTGGTAAGACCTAGTAGCCACATTTTCCTTTAATTGTTTAGACACTCTTTGTCTGCTAAGTCCAAATCTGAGCCCCTCAGGAACATTTTCTGTCAACTGTTTTTTTATTATGAATGCCGCATACTTTCTTTTACTTCTTTGTATGAGACATACTTTTTTATTGAAACCTGAACATTTTAGATAATAACAAATCAGGTATTAGATTCCGTCACACACACACCTCCCCAAAGTTTGTTTCTGCTGCTGAATTTAATTTTCTTCATTGTAGCTCACTTGTTTAGCTACTTTTCTATACTAATAGGTTCTATTTATTTAAATATATAGGATATATTATATATTATAATACTGTATACATAGGACATTTACAGCAACTGAGTTCTCTGTTAACTTTTTCTTTAAATCTTCATTTTTATTTTTAAAACTGGCTTCATATGGGTCAGACCTGGATCAGTATAATTTAGTGCCAACCAATGATTACTTAGTTGGAAGATTTTCTTCTTTGCCTTTTCTGTATGTCTTCTACTCTTTGCTAGGTTGGTCAGTAGGGGGATGCATGTCTTCAAACATCTGGCACTTTACAAGACAGCTTTAACTTTTGCTTCCTGCAGTGCATAAAGCCAAGGTCAACCAGAGGGGAATGACTGGTGCTTCCTGCTTCCCAAACTCTTTCTTTGTCATGCACACACCTCTATGTATGCACGTAGCCTTTTAGATCACAAGGAATAGATCAGAGCTTTTCAAATTCTTTTTCATTGTGTAGGTTTCCTTTTAAATTCTGCCCAGGCTCTTGTTTGCCTCAGCTAAAATCACAGCCCCAGGCAGGTGAGATGTTGCCAGCAACCAGCAGTTTGCTAATATTTTTGTAGTAACCAATACATTTAAAAATGTAGATGAAATTAGAAAATGCCCAAAAAAGCAAAACTTTTCAGGATATATTGAAATAAAAATAGACTATCTAAATAGCACTATTATGATTAAAGTAAGTAAGCTTATAATTAAAAACTCCCAGAACAAAAACTCCAGTTCCAGAAAGCTTTACCAAAAAATTCCTCAGATTTTTAAGGAAGAAATGACAATCGTATACTAACTCTTTTTGAGGATAGCAAAGAGGATGAAAACCTTGCTAACAAAACCTCAAAACATTACCAAAAAAAGGAAACTCAGACTAATCTTTCATGAACATAGATACAAAAATCCTGAACAACAAGCTGACTAAATCAAGCAGCAAATAAAAAAGGATAATACACTAAGATATATTGAACTGACTTCAAAAGCAGGGTCTTAGTAATACTCTTATAATATCAAGAGCCAATGTAATTCTCCAAATCAATAACATGAGTGGGGAAATTCATATGGTTAAATCGATGAACACAAAAAACATTTTTATAATGTAACTGTTAATGATAAAAATCTTTCAGAAAACTAGGAATAAAAGGCAATACGTTAATCTGATAAAAGGTATCCATACAATACATAGGGAGAACAAATTCAGTAGTGGAATGTTGAAAGCCTTCCCTCTGCAATAGGCTATGTTGAGATCACACCTGCTACTGTTAATATACACAGACCCTAACCAGCGCAGTAGGGAGGAGACAGGGGCAAGTATATGGATGGAAATGTGAAATTAAATCTGAAATTATTTACAGGACGCATAGCTATGTACTAAAAAATTTACTAGAATCTATACATAATTTATTAGAATTAATAGGTATGTTTAGAAAGGTTGCTCTAACAACCTACAGATACAAAAATAGAAAAGTAAAAATGCCAAGTTCAAACACATTTTTTATGCCAACAACAAACAGAAAACAAAGTACAGAGAGGTAGCTGTTCCTTTTCCTTCCTTTTTCTTCCTAGGCAAATCCAGGCCAAGCCATCGTGAAGGGTCAAGCAAGATAGCTTTCTCCTGGGGGCTTGGGGATGGCCCAGTGTGGAGTCGGGGAGCCAGAGCAGTAGGAGGGAGATATCCACACATGGGAACACGACAGGGCCTCAGGCTCAAGCACAGGGGCAGGCCTGCTGTGCAGTGTCAGAGTTCAAGCAGGGTGAGCAGGGTGTCCCAGGGTAGGGGTGAAGCAGGCCACAGTGGGGAGCACACCAAGCAGGGCATGCTGGCAGGTGCAAGGTCTGGCCTGTGGTGTGAGCCTGAAGAGGGTGAGCATCCATAAGAAGGGCCAGGGTGAAGGAGAAATAGGAGATTAGTTACATTTGGAGATTGGTCAAGTAAGTAAATTATTCCAGAGAACGAGAGCAGGTTTTATGTCAGCAAACAGTTTACCAAATAATGGCAAGGGGGAAGAAAGCTAGAATTCACCCTGAGATATTAGACTATAATTAGAGTTGTCAATGTGAGTTAACATATTCCGATACATGTAGAAATATATGGAAGCAAATGGAGATGTATGTGCACACACTCACTCCGTACATACACATACATGCCACGCATACACATATGTCCATAGATCCCCCTCCATCTACTGCGAGGCCTCAGAACAGCTCTGTGCAGCAGCGATGATTACACCTAGTGGTGCACAGGTAGTCCGTTCTTCGCACCACTGTGTGCCCAGAGGAACCAGGGCTCCCAGGAGAAAGGGCTGATTCTAGGCCTGGGGCAGAGGAAGGAAGGAAGGAAGGAAGGGAGGAAGGAAGGAAGGGAGGGAGGGAGGGAGGGAGGGAGGGAGGGAGGGAGGAAGGAAGGAAGGAAAGAAGGAAGGAAGGAAGGAAGGAAGGAAGGAAGGAAGGAAGGAAGGGAGGGAGGAAGGGAGGGAGGGAGGGAGGGAGGGAGGGAGGAAGGGAGGAAGGAAGGAAAAGTGCCTGGAGTATCCTGTTATTCTTGAAGGCAAAACCAGGGCTCCAAAAATGATAAATGTGCAAAAGGACACAGAGGCCATCTCGAAAGCCCCCCCCCCCCCCCCGCCAGTGGCCAAATCTGGGACAATTGGAGCATCAGAGCGAAACAAAACAGAATTACAATTTGTTGGATAAAATAGGAAACCATGAGTCCCTAATAACATGCATGCATAGCTCCATACATAAGGAACAGGGCCCGTACATAGTTTGAGGATACCTCCCCCACAAAAAGCACGTTAATTAATTAGAAGGAGTAAAAAAGTGTCTTCACAGCAGAGAACTCCAGCAGACACTGCATTAATCACATGATCAAAGCAATCCTCTCCAGCAATAGAACAAATGAAAATTCTGAGCCTCCGGGTAGGATGCCGGAGAACAGCACTTCACCCACCATTTATTCCCGACTGTATTAGTCAGGGTTCTCCAGAAAAACAGAACCAAGAGGATGGATAGATATGCATGCAAGGGGAGATTTACCAGACGAATCTGCGCCTGCAGGCACAGAAGCCTAGAAGTCCTACCCTCTGCCATCTGCAGGCTGGAGAGCAGGAGAGACTATGGCATAACTCTGTCTGAGGAGGAAGGCCTGAGAACCAGGAGCGCCACTGTTTGACAGCAGGAAAAAAATAAATGCCGCAGCTCGAGAAAAGAGAGAGGAAATGCCCTTCCTCCGAGTCAAATGCTCACGTCTCCCACCAGCATCCTCACAGACACACCGAGCCGCGATGTTTACGAGCTCTCTGGGCATCCCTCAGTCCAGCCACCTGACACGTCCAATTGCCCATCGCACTGACAAAATTCAAATCCAGAGTCTAATCCTGAGGAAACATCAGACAAACCCAGATGAAGAACATTTTACAAAATAACTGGCCTATAATCCTCAAAAGTGCCAAGTTTGTGAAAGTCAAATATTCAGCAATTCTTCCAGGCTGCAGTAGATTAGAGAGACCTGACAAGCAAATACACCGATTCTGAACTGGATTCTCTTGCTGTAGGATGTCACTGGGACAATTAAAGAAATTTAAATGCAGTCTGGGTACTAAATATTATTACTATACCAGTGCTAATTTCAGGAGTTGAATAGCAGTTCAGCAGGAGGACGTCATCATTCACAGGAAATGCAGACTAAAGTATTTAGAAGAAATGGAGCACCAAATGATCCAGGATTTTAAAAAGCCTTGTACTGTCTTACAACCGCTTTATGATTTTTTGATTGTCTTAAACTCTTTAGAAAAGAGCAAAAGCACTACGCGACTTAATATAACATCTTTAAAACACATATATTCCTATTACAAATGTGCAACTCATTGTCATGCAGTGTTTTTTATACAGAAAAATATACAACAGAGAAAGTTGCAGTGGAGAGATACACCTCACATGCCGGCTCTCCCCCATGTGGTTACACAGATTTCATGAAAACCTAATAAAATCCCCAGAAAATTAATATTTGGGTGGAAATTTGTAAGATGTTTCTAAAATTTATACAGAAGCAAAATGCCAAGATTATTTCAAAATAAGGTATTGGATAGCAAGAACTGTATAAAGCCACATGAGGCCCCTGGGTGGCTCAGTCCTTAAGCGTCTGCCTTCGGCTCGGGTCATGATCCCAGGTCCTGGGATCGAGCCCCACATCGGGCTCCCTGCTCCGTGGGAAGCCTGCTTCTCCCTCTCCCACTCCCCCTGCTTGTGTTCCCTCTCTCACTGTGTCTCTCTCTGTCAAATAAATAAAAAATAAAATCTTTAAAAAAAAAAAAAAAAGAATAGTCTTTTCAAAAGCTTGTCTGGCTCAGTTGGGTATCAACATGGAGAAAAAGTAAAATGACCTGTAGCTCACACCGCAACAGAACAGAACTTTCTTCAGCAACAGAAATGCTTAATATCTGCCCTGTTCCACGTGGTGCCCACTACTTTTGAGCACTTGAAATGTGACTAGTGTCACTGAATCACTTACTTCTTATTTTTACTTTGTGTTGCCTAATTTAATTTTAAATACCCACCCGTGGCTAGTGGCTACTGTATTGAATATCACTGTTCTAGCTGATAATGTAAAAGGATATCTTTATGACCTTAGGGTAAGCAGATATTTTTTAATAGACACAAAATGTGTTCTCCATAAGGGAAAAGACTGATAAATGAGACTGCATTTAAATTAAGAACTTATAAGGACCCCTCAGTGGTTCAGTCGGTCAAGTGGCTGCCTTCGGCTCAGGTCATGATCTCAAGGTCCTGGGATCGAGTCCCGCATCGGGCTCCCTGCTCAGCGGGGATTCGGCTTCTCCCTCTCTCTGCCTGCCGCTTCCCCTGCTTGTGCTCTCTCCCTCTCTCTGACAAATAAATAAATAAAATCTTAAAAAAATGAAGTTAATCAATTAATTAATTACAACTTACATTCATCCAAGGACATCCCTGAGAGGGTAAGAAGGCGAGCCGAGGGGTTAGAGAAACTGCCCTACCACACAGCTAAATGTCCTCAAATCCAGAGTCTGCAAAAACCTCCTGTAAAGCAATGAGCAATTTACACACAAAAAGGAAATAATGGACAAGTGGCTTGAACAATCACTTCGCAAGAGAGCTATCCATGGAAATAGTGATTTATGTCACGAGTCGTCGAGGAACTTTAATTAAAACTACATTTATCTTCAGAAACAGACAACTTTTCTTCATAATTATGATGATTTTGTCCATTAAAATGTTTGTAACATTTCCCTCTTTCTGGCAATAAGAAAGTTTATACCAAAAAAAAAAAAAAAAAAAAAAAACCACGATGAGGCATCACTAGACACCCACAGGAAGAGCTAAAATTTGGAAGACTACGAAGACAAGTGGCAAGGATTTAGAGCAGCAGGAACCTTCACACTCTGCAGGTGGTAAACCGGAACCCACTTTGGAAAACACAGACTTCATCCTCTGGATTTAAACGCATGTGTACCTTAGAAACAGAATCCTACCGTAATGGGTGTACCCAACATCAGTGCATGCATGGGTGCTCCAGAGGTCTTGGACAGTACATGCAGAAGGTCCCTCAGTTTGTGTTTATGTGATATTTTCTCACAACAAAACACATTGGGGTTTGTGATACTAGATTGTGGAATACAGTGGAGTGTTACAAAGTAATGAAAATGAACTACACCCAAGAGTTGAAACCCACAAGCATTGTAATGAGCGAAAGGAACAAGATAGGAAGAATACATGAATAGGTTTCCTTTTGCACAAGATCACGGACAAATCCATCATGTTAGAAGTCAACTCGGTGGTTATCTGTGGGGAAAAGAGGAGGGGGGAAGAGTGAAGGGGCTTTTCAGGTGTGCACGCTGTTCAGTTTCACCTCCTGGATCGCGGGTGCATAAGGTTTGTGCCCATGTGATTAGACAATCAGCTGTATGCTTATGATTTGTCACCATTTTTTCATTGGTTATATGGCAATAAAAAATTATAACATTGTTACTATGAATTCATACCCAGAAATTCATCGGATTAACTGAGTGGATAATTCCTTCCCATAGTTCAGAAATTCCAAGCCTGGTTTTCTGAAATTGCTGCGCTTGCCAGTGATTTCAAAAACATGCTTAGGTGTTCCAAAGATCCTCAAAATTAAATTAATTTCTTTGAAATTCAAAAAATAAATGATTTGCTGGTTTTAAGGGACAGTGAGAATATCAGCAAATTCCACAACGAATTTGACTTTGCATCCCCTAAAACAGTAGCATGCATTGCTTTAAATCAGTGGAATCCTAGCAAATGTTGATGGAGTCTACCTTTCCAAGGCGAATATTATGGTACTAACCACGTTGGTAAATGATTTCCGGGCTAAAATATTGAATTAGTATTATTATCCTTCTGTGTGTCATTAGATGCTTAATGAATGTTTTTCACACAGATAACAATGGACATTGCTACCCTGGTAGACATATAAAAGAATCCATTATCTCACCCCTTTAATATCCTTCTTTGCTCTAGTTCTTTTAAAATCATTCCAGAAGAAAAACGCGTATTCATTCCTCTTCTCATTCTTCATGCCTCGCCAGAGTTTACATTAGTTGCTGATTGCAGTATCCTGTTTTATCTACTTGGGTCCACAGAGATCAAAGACCTTTTTGTGACTTTCCTTCCATAATACCAAGCATAAATTGCTATTTATTATCAACATATATAATGTACCAGCATTGTCAAGGGGAAATTTCTCTTAGATGAGAAAATTTGCATAAAAATAAATGTTTGCATTTTAATTGTAGGGGATATGGCTACTCTTATCCATGCCAGAATTAAAAAATGAAAACAGCAAAATGCCCATGTGACAGGAAAGGTCTAACCTGTAAGCTGATACACATTCTACTCTGGTCTAACCCACGATAAACTCCCGCAGCCTCAGAAATACATAGTTAGATGAAAATAATATTATTCTAACATTAATAGGCCAGAGTAACCTTCACACAGAAGCCAAAGACTTGAGCATTTTCTGAATTACGGGATTCTGGAAAACTTTGCCTCAAATTTCATTTTGTGACGTTTTGAAGTATATTCCAGCGACACCCGGGAAGACTTATATTTTCCACATGTTGTTTGTGCCTCCTAATATTCTTGCTTCCTTTCCCCCTGCAACCTCCCTTTCCACTGTAAAATGAAATATTCCCTTAAAATTTGAGGTCTCTTGGGTCTGTCAGAATAACTGACAAAAAGGCTGAAAGGTATTTCCACTAAATAGTGTATGACAAGCTAGTCTAACAAAGTATGGCAGTTTTTGTCATACCTCAGTGACCCTACAAAAGAGTTACCCATTCCTCTTATAGAAACAAATCACATTCCTCCTGATACAGTTTCTACTTTCAGAAATAGCAACAAAAACCACAAATCACTCACTGGCAGAGTTGTTCCCATCTGATACAATCCATTAATGCCATGTGACAACTGTCACAACCAACCCTTGTGTGGTGACTTCTCTGTGTGTGTGTGTGCACATGGGTGTGTGTGTGTGTGTGTGTGTGTCGTATTGATATTTTAGAGGAGGAAGAGAAAAGGAATCTCTCCAATTTTAGTCTGGAAATAATGAACTATATATTTTTTTAATATTCTTAAAACCTTGTTCTGCCACTGGAACCAAAGAGAAAAAGAAATGTAGAATATTTCTTGTGGCATTTTCTGATGGAAAATCATCAGGATTTCTGTGGCCCACTGATCCATGGCTGTTAGCTCTCCACTTTAAATAGAAACTTTATAGTTTTGTTTTTCTTCTCTGCGATGTCTTTACCTCTGTGAATTTCCATACTTGGTAACGCTATAAAAGGAAAGAAAAATCGCACTTGAAAATAGTTTACCTCTTTGCAGAATTCCCTTCATTATTATTTCAGCTATTTGCGCTTTGAATAAGAGTTTCCCATGCATGTGAAATGGCTTCTCCATCTGCTTGATCTTCTGGAGATAAAAAGTGAATGCCCTGCCATAGATTTAAGAGCAGAACTTCAGTGTGGGGTCCATATGGCTTATGTATGTCCTCGGCTGGGAAATAATGAGGCTGCTTTCGTTGTATTTTGTTTTTGTTATTGCTGGTTTAGCACAAATGGATCCAAACGGAAATTGGAGGCAAAAAAGGAAATGCAGGTCAAAGGGAATTGGAAGCTTGTTTTATAAGATGGCATATTTTTAAGCCTTGTTCCCAAGCTGGTGTTGTTGTTGGGGTTTCTGCCTGCCTGTTTAGTTAAAAAGCAAAAAATCATGAAATAACAAAAATAAGGTAGAATTGATTTAAATTATGTGTCTTTCAGTTGTGACTTTGGAAAGAGTTCCCAGGACTCTTTATTTACTAAAGACTTCTAAAATTCCAATACGTTGTCCATGAAGACAAGTTATTTATGAATTAATCTTTCTAGAACATGACACTTCTTCACCATGCCAGATTTTTTGGGCTTCGGCTAAAGAAATAAAACAAGGGTCAGAACAGAGTAAGCAGAAAAGAAGAAATCTTATGCACCACCATAAAGAATATCCAAAAGCCAAAGGGCCTGTTCTCCAGCTGGGACTTAGCTTTGCAATCTGAATTTTATCAACACACTCAGCAATTTTCAGGTTGCCGACAGAGATATTCTGAAAGCAGAAGGAGACCAAGGTCTGCAGGGGAAGAAACCCAAACTCCAAAGTAAAATCTTCAACTATATCAAGACACCTTAGCCTCTGGGTTTGTCCTTTTCTTTTGAGTTTGAGAAAGGGCCAAAGAAGCAGGACCACCCAGTCTTCCCATAAGTGCCCGAGACTTGCCATCGTGACCTCAGTGGGTGGCTACTGCGTTTCTTACATACAGCTGTGTATGCCAGCCACTAACAGGCAAGAGGCTGTTTGTCTTTATCTCGTAGATGACCCAGAGGAGGGGAAGCCAGACCAACATGCCCACGCTTCAGTATTGTCACCTGCATCTGCTCCTCGACTTTCAAGCTCTGTGCCTATGACTAGGTTTAAAGCAACAGAGGGACAGAGAGACGGAGATGGACAGAGAGAGACCCAAGCATCTCACTGGCATTCAGTCAGTAGGAAATTTAAAACATTATCTTAAAAAAAAAGAGGGGGGTACCTGGGCGGTTCAGTCGGTTGGGCATCTGACTCTTCGTTTCAGCTCGGATCATGATCTCAGAGTCCTGGGATGGAGCCCTCCATCGGGCTCCATGCTCCACGGGGAGTCTGCATGAGATTCTCTCTCCTTCTCCCTCTGCCCCTCCCCCATCTCTCTCTCTGAAATAAATAAATAAATCTTTTAAAAAAACAAAGCAACTTTGGTTGTCACCTCCTACAGCATTAACTGGGGAAGGCCTTTAAAAAGAACAGGTCTTAAATAGATATTAACTTAATCCATAAATATTTGTCTATGAGCATTTCATATACTGACCATCAATCAGTATGGTGATCTCAACTCTATAATAATAGATTCTTTAGAGTATTCAAAAGAGATCTCAGTTGTTACTCATGCTACCTTTTCTCTATGCCTATTAAATTTTGCATGAGAGTTATTATCTAAATATATGTCCTGTCTCTACTGACAAAAAATGATATTATAGGAGAAATTTAGAAGTTTAAATCATTCAGAAAAAAGAAAACTAGGGGAATTATCCAAATTATCTGGGCCAGAAAACAATACATGCAAAAAAAAATGTTTAATGTTAATATGAACCTAACATTCTAATCTATAGCTAATTCCCATATTTCTTGAAAATTTACTTTGTGCAAGACCCTGTGAAAAATGTAATGGATATAAATGGTAAATAAAACTCACTATCTGCCCTCAAGGAACTCCCATTTGAATAGTGAAGATAAAACAAAGACTACTCACCCTAACACGTGGTAGAATACGGTAAGAACAAAGGATGTAGTCAGCATTTAGTGAGTGGAAGTGGAAAACTGAGTCAGGAATGGTCTGAAGAGTATTTTACCTCAGGACTTGAGAGGCCGTGGTCAGAGCTAATACAGGGTTCAGCGATGCAAACAGAAAACCCAAGAGTAGATGACTTCTGTCCCAAAGGAATTCTGTAGTAGGACAGATGGAGAAGGATTGTGGCTAGCTAAGTAACAAAAAACCTTACTCTATTCACCTCAACATGCAAAGAATAGGTTCTTTACATGGAACAACATGAACATAATTTTTAATTTATTTTTAATTACCATTTTTATGAACATTTTTTTAAATTTTTTTTTAAGATTTATTTATTTATTTGAGAGAGAGAGAATGAGAGAGAGAGAGCACATGAGAGGGGAGAGGGTCAGAGGGAGAAGCAGACTCCCTGCCGAGCAGGGAGCCCGATGCGGGACTCAATCCTGGGACTCCAGGATCATGACCTGAGCCGAAGGCAGTCGCTTAACCAACTGAGCCACCCAGGCGCCCAAGATGAACATTTTTAAAATGCAAAAAATTAGAAGAAGTAGTACAATGAAACATCAATTGCCCAGTTTCAAAAATGTCTGAGTTTTTACCTTCAGTCTTTCATCAATATACCTTCCACTTTTCTGGTGGGAGAGAGCACATCCAGGCTACGTTTTACAATAAATTTCAGACAGCAATACCATTTCACCCACATACGCTCAGTACCCATTCTCATATAAGGACATTTTTATAAAAATAAAACCACCATTAATGCACTTAACAAAATTAAAATGTATTTCTTGATATTTTATAATACCTAATCTGAATTTGGATTTCTTGACTCACTCAAAAATAACTTTTAATTGTTGATTTGCTTGAATTAGGATCTAGAAAGGCCCATATCTTATACTGTGTTGGTGTTTTTTAATCTATAACAGGTTCCTCTCACCACTCCCTGTTTGGACTAACATTAAACTGTATTCCCTCAAAACTCATATTTGAAGCTCTCATCCTCTGTTCATCAGAATGTGACTGTATTTGGAGAAAGAGCCTTTAAAGAGGTAGCTGAGTTAAAACGAGGTCATTGGGGTGGCCCTAAGTTTAATCTGACCAGTGTCTTTATAAGAAGAGGAGATGAGAATGCAGGCACACAGAGGAAAGACCACGTGAGTGCACAGGTGACCACACAAAAGCCAAGGACAGAGGACTTCCAGCTTCCAGAACTGTAGGAAAATAACATTATGTTGTTTAAACCATCCTGTGGTGTTTTGTTATGTCATCCCAGCAAATTAATACACCCACACTCTGGACTTAACATGTTTCTCTATGCCCCATACTTTTAGTTAACTAGCTGTTCATGGTGCTGTGATGGCCTGCCAGGTCACCTCTACTGGTCCAGCAAACCCATCCCCCAGGAGCTGTGAGTGCAACTGCTAAAGGCTCACAGCTGTGTCCTTCAATGCCTCTGGTTCGGTTTCTGCTGCAGGCTCTCCCTCCATGGGTCAGGCCACAGGAAAGACACTTGACCTGAGACCAGCTTGCTCAGCTTGTCCCTGCCCTCCTGGGTTTCACCACCTACAGCTCTTTCCTGGGGCACATTCCCTCAATAAATCACACCCACTGAACACTGGAGTGGGAACTGCTTTTAGGGAACTCAGTCTAATGTGGTAGGTGACAGTCGAGGTCCTATGAAAGGATGGGATGGGATTCTGGAATGAGATACCTGGCTGCCCTGAGACAGTGAAGTTTCTATGATTGGCAGCAGCAGGTGTATTGAGAGGACCCATCAGGTACATAGACGTATGAGTGCTAAGGCCTCTGCATGTGTAAACTAGAACAGGATAAACATTGAAGGAAATACACCAGCTCTTGCAGTATCTCCAGCATTTGAAAAAAAAAAAAAAAAAAAAAACTAGGGGGGAGTGGGAATTATAAGGACTGTAATTTGGGTGGATATTCCTAAGTGCCATTCCTTAAAGAGAGAAATGACAGGCTCAGATCCATTCGTCACAATTTAGAGCATAATGTGAAGGTCAGTAAACTTTTTTGGCAGTATGTAAATGGATACTAATATCCTGCAGCCAGAGGCAAACAGAGCTAAAGATCAAGCGCAGAACTTAATTTTAACAATGGAAAAACTTCAAAGAAGAATACCCTTGTATTCTCTGATGGCTTCTTTGCTTTCCAGCACAACAAAACGTCTAAAGCTTATGCTGCCACAGACCCAGCACAGCCATTTCTTTAATTATTCATTATTCCTTTCAGTAGGAAGTGGTTTTCAAGTCCCTTACTCAAAGTAAGGGTGCTCTGAATATGGATGAAAGTGTTAAATGCAATAAAGTCAGATTAAAATCAGGGTTGTTGTTTTTTTTTAATGCATGTTGATGTAGAATTAGAACTACAGATCAAGTTTGAGGATTTTCAGTTTCAATATTTCATTTTTTCCCAAAACACAATTTTCAGAATCAAGTAGCTTAATATGATATCAAGTGACTTCCAGTAACCAGGTAAATTTAAGGGCATAATTAAATTGGAAATTCAAAAGAAATCTATCCCTTATTAATCCTTCATAAAAAAAACTTAAAACTCTATGTACCCATGGAAAATAAATTTCAAGAATGGAATAATAAAAAGTATAATAGACACAATGATTTAAACTAAAGTAACAGGATTGATGATGCAGGCAATACCATTTACAGATGATATGAGGTAATATATAGTCCTTCATTCATTCTTTCTTCATTACCCAATTACTATGTCTAGTATTTTCTTTAGAAATTTATACAGAAAAATCCATCATGTTCAATACATTAGGACCCAACCTCAGTAGGAAAGAGAAAGACTAAACATAAATCATAAAAGTCTCAGCACTGAAAGAAAGTGTAAATACAACTACTATGTTGGCAGTTGTCCATGGTTCTGATTGCACATGGCAAGGAAACAACATAGCCCCCATTCCACCGTGCACTATAACAACTTAAAATCCCAATACCTAAGAGAAGAGTATATACACTCATTGAAAATATGACAGAACATAAAATATGATAGCATACGAAATCAGCTCTGTAAATTGTACAATGCAAGTGACTACTCCATTTGTTCTACAAAAGTGTAACTTCATAAATATTATCATCAAGGGGAAAAATATCAATAAAGATAAAAGTACAAACTTATGGACGAACGTTCCATTCCCAGATCAGATTATGTCCCCAACACATCATAAATCCACTCTCTAGTCAAAAGCACATTCTGTATAACAATGCTTTTTTAGTGTCTTCCAGTGATCACTCATCTTTAGTTTCAATATTGGAACAGTTTGAGGTATAGGAGCTTTTTCTCTTAACAAAATTTATTTTTCTAGTCAAACACTCAAAATTTGCTCAGGTTTTAATTTGTCCCTTTTTGCGAGAAAATAAATGTATTAAATTATGTGCGCTGTCTGTAATAAATGGACTGTTCCTTAGGTACAGCTTTATTGGGCACCACCTTTCCCCTTTCTTTTAGCTACAGGTTATTCACATCTCTCCATGCTCTCATGTGCCATTGGGCAAGATCATTCTTAGACTTTTAACTAATGCATGAAAGCTAAAAAACTGGCACCAAAATCCAAGTCCTAGATTAGAGACAGTAGCATGAAACATGAGGAAAGCCTTGAGAAACTAACTCTGGTTGAAGCTTAAAAAATATTCAATGTCTTAAAGTGAAAGCAATGACACTCAATTTAAAGGCACAGTTATTCACTTGGGTGAACTGGCTGTGCACATGTATTGTGTGTGCATGTTTGTGTATGTGTGTGTACGTGTGTGTGAGTGTGAATGTGTGTGGTGTATGTATGTATATGTGTGCATGTACACATAACTATAAAAACAAAGTACTCTAAATGTACAAAAATATTTCTGTATACAACTGAATTTGTGTTGCAGATAATGACCAAATGTTATATAAGAAACCTTAGCAAGAAGTTCTTCATTTATGTAATTAAGTTGATAGTTTGTGCATTTATTTCAAGGTGAATTTCCTTAAGATTCATTTCCTAATTTGGGGCATTAGCACATTCAAACAGTGGTTGAGTTTTACACTTAATAAGAAATGTAGTATGTGTAAAATGTGTATAGAAATACACTCTTTCTACCAGGGGAGGCTAATGAGAGGAATCAGGATGGGACCCATTGTTTAAACACACAATTTACGTTCATAAATGAGCTGCTTTGAACCATCTCATCCATCAGTGGATGACTGAGACCAGTAACAAGAATATTCACGTGTGATTTTTAATACTCTTGGCTCCATCACTCTTCTATTCTGAAATCTTGATGCTTTCCTTATTCTAGCTTAAGCCTATTTATCAAAGACTTGGTAAGGACTTATTATATGTTTTAGTGTACTAAGTATTTTGAGGAAAATTCATATAAAATTAGGTCCCTTTACTCAGGGAGATTTTTACAAATTACCCTTATACAACACAAATGCAGTATGTGCTTGAGTGGAAGTACATACACAATCATAAGAGAATAAGTGCAGAGAGAGTTCTATTCCAGACTTTCTATGAGGATTAGTACAGGCAGGTTCACCATGGCTCAGGGAGAAAAGAAGGCTTCTGGAGGATTTTATGTGTGAGCTAGATCCTCAAGCAGGAGTAGGATTGGAGAAAAGGATACTACTAATAAAAAGCCAGAAAGAGCAAAATTGGCAGTCACATTTAGGAACTGACAAATGTTCCAGTATGATGGGCTTGTCCTATTTCATCAATTCTCCATTTTTTAAGTAATCTCTACACCCAATGTGAGGCTTGAACTCATGACTCCACGATCAAGAGTCCCATGGTCCACCGACCGAGACAGGCAGGCACCCCTTCTCCTTTGTGTCATAAAATATTTTGCCTTCTGAAAGGATTCGGAAACTAGGGTCTTTGAACAAGAGTTTTAATTAGAAATGAAGAACAAATACCAGATTGTGAAAAATAGTAAAAAATTTTTAAAAATCCAGATATGAGTCTTTATCATTTATATTTAAAATGGAGAGTCATTAGATCAAGTCTGTTCAGAGGCAAGAAGAAGGGATTGGAGCACTGCAGACAATCAGATGCCCCCATGGACGGGCAATGTCCATGTGTTGGACACTGAACCCCACGCCAAACACTGGGTTAAAGCTCTGAGCATGGGTCACCCTTCCAATCTTCACCCCGTCCTGTGATGCTGTAAACTCCAACCTGGTTTTCAGCTGAGGACAATGAATCAATGTGGAGGTTACTGAGATGAAGAGAACAAGTAACACGTCCATCATACAGCTAACATGACGAAGATGCGTAGCCTGTTCCCTCAAACACTGAGCAGGGGTGCTTAGGAGGGGAGAAAATGAATATGGTCCAAACGTATTATCAGCATTCTGATCTAGTCGAGGCTTTGTCCTTAATATCTTGGATTCCTCTGGCTCCTATCTCACCATACATCCATCAGCAGCATGCCCTAGAATGGTTAAATATTAAAAAACTAACTTTGCTACATCCTGGTAGGTATCTGGAACAACTGGAGCTCTCGTACATGGCCATCGGGAGTACAAAATGGACAGGTGCTTTGGAAGACGGTTTGGCAGTTTCTTATGTTAAATGAGCATTTACCATACAACCCAGCAATCTCTCTCCAACCTACCAAAAATACATTTTAAAAATTCTTTTCACCCAGACTTATTCATAATAGCAAAACAATATGAACAATCCAAATGTCATCAACAGGTGTAAAGACAAACCATGGCAGATCCATATGATGGCATATTACTCATCGGTAAAAGAACAAGCTATTGATACAAACACAGCATGTGTAGATCCCAAAAACATGACAGTGAGATCAAGTCAGATAAAAAGGAACAGTGAAGTTCTAACGACAGGAAGGATATCAGCAGTGGCCACGGGCTGGGGTGAAGGACACGGGTGACCGTAAAGGTGTACAAGGGCACATTCTGAAGGGAAAGAAATGCCCCATGTCATGATTGTGGTGGTGGTGGTTACACAACTGTAAGTGCTTGTCAAAACTCATTTAGGGCGCCTGGGTGGCTCAGTCAGTTAAGCGTCTGCCTTCCGCTCAGGTCATGATCCCAGGGTCCTGGGATCGAGCCCCGCATTAAGCTCCCTGCCTCTCCCTCTGCTGCTCCCCCTGCTCATGCTCTCTCTCTCATGCACTCTTTCTCTCAAAAAATAAATGAAATCCTTTAAAAAATCATTTGATTTAAAACTCATGAATTGTAACTAAAATGGGTGTATTTTATTATGTGTAAATTAGACCTCACTAAATCTTAGTTTAAAAAAACAAAACACAAAGACAGAAGCATGCACACACACACACACACACGGAGATCTTCACCTGAAGTTCGGAGAAGTATGCATTCAAACATGACTTAATGAGGTTTTCCTCAGCGTGCTGTTATTATGATCCGATCTACACACTGAGTTCATCTAGAATCACACTGTCCAGTACAATAACCACTAATACCTTGGGTCCATTTAAATTTAAATTAATTAACAACAAAAAAATCTAACATCTCCTCCGTCACACCAACATGTCGAGTGTTCGAAGGCCACTGCAGAAACCTCTATGGACGGCACTCATCTAAAATTATGCACGTGGAAGGCACACAGAAAGTTATTATTTCTCCATTTTGTCCAGGTCTATACTGATACAGTAAAAATACTTAGGAGGAACTTATATGGAGGCTGCGTAATGGAAACTTAAAGCTTTCATTATTTCAGAAGGTTCTTGGTTAGAACACGAGGCAGGTAATCACGGGAAGTGACTGTTTCTTTCATGCAATCTAATAAGAGCCTGCAAGTAAAGACCCGTGGAGTTGCAAGCTGATTAACCATCGAGGGAGACACATGAAAGCAGACGGGGACAGATTCTGAAGGAAACGTGCACCACGCTCACACGCCACCTTTTACTGTCCACATGGGCAAGAGATCAATTCCTCTCAACCTATTTTCTTGCTGTTTCCTTTTTAAATATATACCTGAGAGGGATGATATGCTCCCACCAGGAAGAATGTGTTTTTACTGATTCTCATTTTTGGTAAGTGCATGGACAGGAATATTAATGACATGAAAACAACATTTCATAAGGACCTTCCATGGATTAAACATAAGCCCAGGCCACTGTTAGGAGCAATCCCTATTGGAGGGGAAGGGGGGAGCATCATCTAATAGTGACTGCCACATACAGCTCAGGCAAACGTCATGTGTGCTGATGGTTTGTATGTTAGTCATCTCTCCATGGGACCTGTTTTCCACATGGCTCATGCTACAAAGACTAGCCATTCCCATATTTTCCCTTTCTACCTGGCAGGGCTCTTACTAGAAATTGTTGAACAGTTATTATGCAGTTGTTTTGCTTTAAAGAGACAAGTAAGATGATTGTTGTGGAGAAATTCTGTGAAACAATAGTATGTTACCGGGAATTCAAATTAAATCTTTTATGCATTTTCTTTCCCATCAATTCATACTTGTGGAGTGGCTCTCCTCATTAGGCCTCCCATCATGTATAAGATGAAGCTGCCTCTAGGAAAACTGGCACTTCTCAAGAGGTATTTATCAAGCCGTAGGATGAGTTTTCCATTTTTATTGCTGGTCATGCTCTAATGTGTTCGTAGAAGAGATAGCGAAATTGAAATGGGGCCAGTCCTACTTCTCCATGCCAGCTGAGAGCTAGCAGGCTGGAAAAACCGTGGTGTGTAGCTCCCACTCTTTCAAAGCAAACACTGGAGGTATCTTTAAGGGGATTTTTCTTACCTTCTGAGAACAGATAGACTCCACCACCTATTTGCATTTGTTAAAGGGCCAAACTCCTTAACATACCACTGAAGGCCCTCTGATGTCTGACGGAAAGTAACTTTCTCAATCCAAATCCCAGCATGGAACCCCGTTTCCTCAGCATCCCGTTTTGTACCCTACCCTTCTCCACCTCCTTGCCATTCTCCATGCTCTACTCCGACCCTTTCCTCCTCCAGCCCTGCTCTGCCCATTGAACTCCTTCAAGGTAAGTCTCCAAAGGCTTTTTCCCTAGTAAATCCATTCATTAAGTGATCACTAATTGTCATAAAAGAAGCATTTCTTAGCGAACCTATACTCAGCCATATATAATTGAGATTATCAACTACTATTCTTCAAAAATAATTTATTAAACAAGTGTTCTATGCCATATGCCATGTTGTGCTTGTGTTCAGCTACCTGTAACAGTAACAAAAATAACAAAAACCAAACAATGATCTTTAAAAATAAGGATTGATTCTTTCCCACAAATAGGAATCCCAGTGCAGAACTGATACGATGGTTCAACATTATAAAGAATTTAGGCTCTATTTATCATCCTGTTCCACGTCCTTACTGTGGGACTGTCGTGTTCATGGTAACGAGATTCTGCTCCAACTCCACACATGTCTTCAACGTTCCTGGTAAGAAGAATGGGGAAAAGGGGAGGCAACACTCAGAATAGTGAAGTAAGGACCACCTACATTAATAAGAATCAATTATATGAAAATACGCTCCCCACAAAAGCAGTCACAACACCAGCAAAAATGGCAGATCAATGTTTTTAGAACTCTGGAAATTAAACAAAAGAGAATTTATTCAAAACAATCCAAGGAGAATTTATTCAAAAGAAACAACATAACTTCAGTAAAAGCAGCGATGCTTTGGTGTTTTAAATTGCCCTGTTGCTGTATTCCTCACCCCACCTTTGTAGGAGCCTTGAAAATCAGCAGCCTCAAGACTGCAGATCTGAAGACCAGCAACCTGGGATGGGGAGGAGCTGGATCGGAGCCCCCAAGCTCCATCCTTGGTGAATTGTCAGTATTCAACCTATCTACAAACGCCCTGGAAACCCCAATTTCAGAGCCTTTCTTTATCTAACCTTACTCAGAGTGACATGCTCTGAACTGCTTTCCTCCAGACAGTTATTGAAAATAATCAGTGGTGATTATTTAATATTACAGTTGCCTAAGGAGGGGATAACAGTTAGATAAAACAAGAGGCTCACAATAAAAAAATGTTAAAAAGAAAATCTGAGGAATGGGACATCCATAGAAACCTTGGAAATATCCAACATACTCCTGGATATCTAGAAGCCCACGTGTACATGCAAAACTACATGCATTCCCAGCAAACACCTTAGAAGGTCCTAGACACTCTCATCTTGTGAACCTTGAAGCTTTGTGCAAGTGTGAGGTGAAAACAAGGCAGAGCTGGAAACTACAGAAGTGCAGAAGGTGGATCCCCAGCACACACCCAGAGACCTTAGCAAGCACTGGAGACTTTGTGGTTTGAAATATTTAAAGAAATTTCTGTCTAGCCATAGCTGACCACCAAGATAAATGAGGCAGAAACTGCAGTGGTTTTATATAAGAGACTTTACAGAATCAGTTCAATCAAGTCATTAAAGGAAAACAACAGCAAAAAAAAAAAAAAAGCATCAATAACTAATTCTGAAGAGTGGCAGGTGAAAATCTGATTTCCAGAGTTGTCACATGATATTACTTAAAAGTCTAGTTTTCAACAAAAAATCACATGATGTTCAAAGAAGCAGTGAGATATGGCCCAAGTGCAGGGGGAAAAAAGTCAATAGAAAGGATTCCTGAGGTAGCTGGCATATTGGACTTACCAGAAAAAGATTTTAAATCAACTATTAAAAATATGTTCAAAAATAAAAGAAACTCTGTCTAAAGAACTAGAGGAAAATATGAGAAAAATGTCTCACCAAATAGAAAATATCAAAAAGAGATAGAAAACTTTGAAAGATACTGCATAGAAATTCTGGAGTCAAAAAGTACAGTGACTTGACTGAAAAGTTCACTAGAGCAGTTTACGTAGATTTGAGATGGCAGAAGAAAAAGTCAATAAACTTTAAAATCAGTCAATTGATATATCCAGCCTGAAGCACAGAAATAAAAAAGAATGAAAAAAAAATTAACAGAACCTCAGAGACCTATGAGACCATCAGCTGGGCCAACATATACATAATGGGAGTTCCAGAAAGAGAAGGGAGAAAGAATGGGAAACAGAATATTTAAAATAATGTCTGAAAACTTGCCAAATTTGACTTGTTAAAAATGTTAATCTACACATTCAAGAAGCTCAATCAACTCCAAATAGGAAAAATTCAAAGAGGCCTGGACCAAGACACATCATAAACCATCAAAGACAAAGACAAAACCATTAAAGCAGCAAGAAAGAAGCAAGTTGTCACCTGTCCTCAAAAATACTAACATCTAAGGGCGCCTGGGTGGCTCCGTCGGTTAAGCCTCTGCCTTTGGCTCAGGTCATGATCTCAGGGTCCTGGGATCGAACCTGGCATCAGGCTCCCTGCTCAGCGGGGAACCTGTGTCTCTCTTTCCCTCTGCCCCTCCCTACCACTCATGCTCTCTCTCTCTCTCAAATAAATAAATAAAAATCTTTATATATAAAATTTCTAACACCTAGTTTCTCATGGTGACCAGAAAGCAGTGGAATAACACATTCAAAGTGCTGAAAGGAAAAGAATGTCAAACAAGAGTTCTATATCCAACAAAACTACCCTTCAAAAAATGAAGGAGAAATGAAGACATCCCCTGAGAAACAAAACCTGGAGAACAATTTGTCAGTAGTGGGCATCTCCAAGAAGAGGTCCTAACGAGTCCTTAAGGCTGAAATGCAAGGACAACAGACAGTAACTCAACCCACAGGAAGAAAGAAAGATTGTTGGTACAAGTAACTAGGTAGGTAAATGTAAAGATGGCATGAACAGTCTTTGTTTGTAATGGTTTCATCCTCCCACCTGAAGCAAAACTGCATAAAGCAATACTAGGAAATACTGTGTCAATGGATAATATGTGTGTAAAGTTGTGATTTATACAATAACAGCACAATGGATGGGAAAGAGAAAAGCTAAATAGGAGCAAAAAATTTTGTGTACTGCTGAAATTAAATTGGTATGGTTATAAGTTCAAGTATTAATTGTAATTCCAGGGAAACTAATAAAGTTAGTTCTCGAAATATAGTAGAAGAAATCAGGGCATTAAAATGGTACACTAGAAAATACTTAATTAACACAAAAAAAGACATTAAAAGAATCTCTTCACCTGTTATATAGTTATTCATATTTTTTTCTTCTTTCGTGAGCCCCTTTTGATAGTCTATGTCTTTCTAGGAATTAGGCCCTTTCATCTAGGTTATATAATTCCTTGGTGCACAATTGTTTCTAGTATTCCCTGTAGTCCTTTTTATTTCTGTGAAGTTGGTAGTGCTGTCCCCTTTTTCATTCCAAATTTTAGTAATTTAAGTACTGTCTCTTTTTTTTTCTTGGTCAGTCTAGCTAAAGGTTTGTCAAAGAACAAACTTTTTGGTTTAGTTGATTTTTCTCTATTGCTTTCTATTCCTTATTTCATTATTTCCAAACTAATCTTTATTATCGTCTTCCTACCGCTTGCTTTTTTTTTTTTTTACTTTTCTCACATTTTTCTAGTTTCTTCAGGTAGAGGCTAAGTTAGTGATTTGAGATCTTTCTTCCTTTTATTTTTTATTTTTTTTAAATATTTATTTGAGAGGGCGCCTGGGTGGCTGTGGGTTAAGCAACTGCCTTCGGCTCAGGTCATGATCCTGGAGTCCCAGGATCGAGTCCCGCATCGGGCTCCCTGCTCAGCAGGGAATCTGCTTCTCCTTCTGACCCTCCCCCCTCTCATGCTCTCTCTCTATCTCATTCTCTCTCAAATAAATAAAAATAAAAAATAAAAATAAATATTTATTTGAGAGAGAGAGAGAAACCTAGAGCAAGGGGAGCGGCAGAGGGAGAGGGAGAGAGAGAATCCCCTAGCAGACTCCCTGCTGAGCACAGAGCCTGACATGGGACTCGATCCCAGGGCCCTGAGATCATGACCTGAGCCCAAAGCATCCACTTAACCAACTGAGCCACCCAGGCGCCCCTGGATGTTAATATTTTTGAGGATAGGCGACAACTTGCTTTTTTCTTGCTGCTTTAAGTTTCTCTCTGTCTTTGACGATTTATGATGTGTCTTGGTCTAGATCTCTTTGATCCAAGGATAGGGGTCATGTTTGGTTTTTACCATCATTTTATCCCCAGGACCCAGCCCAGGAACTTGGCATGAAACAATCAATAAATAAACACATGTTGAAAGAATCCTAAATTAATGAACCTTGAGAATATTTTGATTGTCACTAAAGGACAAATTTTAAATAACCCCAGGGACAAAATTAATAAAATGGAGAATCTATAACAGAAATAGCATCATGCACTTCAAAACAGATTCTGTTGTTGACTTTTTAATTCTCTATTCTCAGAGTCCAAACAAGGGAACTATTTTACCAAAATTAAGTTTCAGTAGAGAAAAATAGCAACCGTATTAAGTGCCAGTGAAGCTGAGCAGGAGATTGTTTCTGTTGGGGGGGTGGGTGTGGATGGGGTAAGGGCTCCTTGTGAGAAGAGTAGTCAGGTGTGTGGCCACTGAGGGAAGCATGGGTCTACCTGCAGCACCTGCCAGCCCACACACCTCCACTGGATGCCAGGATCTGTAGTGAAAGCCAGGAAGGGAAGCCTTGCCAGCCCCTTTAATCCATGAATATTTTCCTCTTAAAGTCATAGCCTCAATACATCTTGGTATGTTTTCAAAGTATTCTTTTTTCCCTAAGAAGAGCAAATTTACAGTATATTTTTCCAGTTCTTATATACCTAAACATGATTTAAATGCCTTTCTGCGTAAAAGACAACTTCTCCAGGCACACTTTTCTTGGATAACAGGCATTTAGCTCAAACCTTGTTGACTACAGCACAACTGTCTTCTGAAACTGGGTACAGAGGGAATGATGGAGGGCACGTTAAGTTTTTGCACCTCTGAATGTCAACTATTCATACATCAATACTTCCAGAATTTTTCCAAGCTCTTGTAACTAAAAAGAAAAATAGCATAGTGGGAAAGCTGGGCACGTGTGGGAGCAGGGAATATACAGGACCTCTCAGCACTTTCTGCACAATTTTGCTATGAAACTAAAACTGCTCTAAGAAATAAAGTCCATTTTTAAAAAAGAAAGAAAAATACCTATGTGGATTGAGGAATGAATCTCTTCTCACTTCTAACTCCAAAATACAGTCATCATTTTGTAGATGAATCTTTCACATTGACGTAAGTATACTACTATGTAAATTTCACTATAGTCCTTTCTTCCCTCATGCATCTCTATATTTATTCTACCTTGTTGAGTTTTTATCCTCTCTCTTTTCTTCTTATGTGTTTCTTAGAATTCATTCTACCTTACAACCTATTAAGTATTTCAAGCAATTTTTTACATTTTTCTTCTTATTCCTATAATAAAGCAATTGAAAGTTATGTTAAATTCTCTCTATGTCGCAAGATATTACTCACTTCACTTTTGGTATTCCATAGAATACTTTGTTTACTGTTGTTAAAATAAGTCAAGCTCTAAGCAGAGATTTTTTTTTTTTTAACCAATAGGCAGGGTATGTATGTGCCTTGCTTTGGACCCATTCCCCATCCACTTGGATGACAATCAAAATTCCTCCTTGGATATTCAGGTCCAGGACAAGTTGATGGACCTAATTTCTATCCAGCTGTCCTAATGTTCAGTAGACGTTCACCCAGTTGGGCTCTGTTAGGTCTTCTAAGGTGGGTCCTCTTAATAGTCCCAACCAATGAAGCACAAGACCAACCACAAATCCCAGCATTTTCTGCCACAGAGTCGTCCTGATTCCCTCCTCCCTGTGGCCCTTGACTTGTGAAGTCGGTGTGTTGCTATCAGTTCTCCTCCACCCCACCTACCTTCTGCCTTGCTTATGTCTACCAGTGTAAAGAAATACAAATGTCTGATAAAAATACGGGAAAATTCCATCTTATTAGAAATTATAGAACTACAACTTGAAACAATGATACATTACAGTATATTTTTCTCTAATCTTAATAAAGATTTTAAAGCAGTCATTTTGTGAATATGCATTATTGGTGAGAATGCAAATCTGTGCAGGTCTTTAAAAAAGATTTTACCCTTTGAATTAGTAATTCTACTTCCAGGAATTTGTTACAAAGAGACTATAATAATAAGTATCATTTACAGCATTATTTGTAATAGGAAACCAAAGCACCAATAATGGGAGAATGGTTAAAATGCAAAATTATACTGAGATTTTAGGTGGTTCTTCTGGGTTATTTTTAAAAATATACTTACTAACAAGGGCATCTGGATGGCTTAGTCAGTTAAGCATCTGCCTTCAGCTCAGGTCATGATCCAGGGTCCTGGGATTGAGTCCTGCATCGGGTTCCCTGCTGGGTGGGAAGCCTGCTTCTCCCACTGCCTCTGCCTCTCTTTCTCTCTTTCTCTCATGAATAAATAAATAAAATCTTTTAAATATATATATATATTTACTAACATCTAAAAATGTTAGTAAAACACTCATGGAGATCCATCCTCCATGCCAGTGGACCTCAAAAGAAAGCTGGTGTAGCAATTCTTATATCAGACAAATTAGATTTTAAACTAAAGTCTGTAATAAGAGACACAGAAGGACACTATATCATTCTTAAAGGGTCTATCCAACAAGAAGATCTAACAATTGTAAATATCTATGCCCCCAACATGGGAGCAGCCATATACATAAGCCAACTGTTAACCAAAATAAAGAGTCATATTGTTAACAATACGTTAATTGTAGGAGACCTCAATACTCCACTCTCAGCAATGGACAGATCATCTAAGCAGAAAATCAACAAGGAAACAAGAGCTTTGAATGATACATTGGACCAGATGGACCTCATAGATATTTACAGAACATTCCACTCTAAAACAACAGAATACTCATTCTTCTCAAGCGCACATGGAACTTTCTCCAGAAAAGACCATATACTGGGTCACAAATCAGGTCTCAACTGATACCAAAAGATTGAGATTATTCCCTGCATATTCTCAGACCACAATGCTCTAAAACTGGAACTCAATCACAAGAAAAAATTTGGAAGAAATTCAAATACTTGGAAGCTAAAGACCACTCTGCTCAAGAATGTTTGGGTCAACCAAGAAATCAAAGAAGAACTTAAACAATTCATGGAAATCAATGAGAACGAAAACACATCAGTCCAAAACCTATGGGATACTGCAAAGGCGGTCCTAAGGGGGAAATACATAGTCATCCAAGCCTCAACTCAAAAAAATAGAAAAATCCCGAATTCACCAACTAACTCTACACCTTAAAGAACTAGAGAAAAAGCAACAAACGATGCCTAAGCCACGCATTAGAAGAGAAATAATTAAAATTAGAGCAGAAATCAATGAATTAGAAACCAGAAACACAGTAGATCAGATCAATGAAACTAGAAGTTGGTTCTTTGAAAGAATTAATAAGATTGATAAACCACTGGCCAGACTTATCCAAAAGAAGAGAGAAAGGACCCAAATTAATAAAATTATGAATGAAAGGGGAGAGATCACGACCAACACCAAGGAAATAGAAATAATTATTAGAAATTATTATCAACAACTATATGCCAATAAACTGAGCCATCTGGATGAAATGGATGGCTTCCTGGAAACCTATAAGCTGCCAAGACTGAAACAGGAAGACATTGACAACATGAATAGGCCAATAACCAGTAACGAGATTGAAGCAGTGATCAAAAACCTCCCCAAAAACAAGAGTCCAGGGCCTGATGGATTTCCTGGGGAATTCTACCAAACATTCAAAGAAGAAATAATACCTATTCTACTGAAGCTGTTTCAAAAAATAGAAACAGAAGGAAAACTTCCAGACTCATTCTATGAGGCCAGCATTACCTTAATCCCCAAACCAGGCAAAGACCCCATCAAAAAGGAGAATTTCAGACCGATATCCCTGATGAATATGGATTCCAAAATCCTCAACAAAATCCTAGCTACTAGGATCCAACAATACATTAAAAGGATCATCCACCACGACCAAGTGGGATTTATCCCCGGAATGCAAGGGTGGTTCAACACTCGCAAATCAATCATTGTGATAGAACACATTAATAAGAGGAGGGAGAAGAACCATATGGTCCTCTCAATTGATGCAGAAAAAGCATTTGACAAAATACAACATCCTTTCCTGATTAAAACTCTCCAGAGTATAGGGATAGAGGGAACATTCCTCCAGCTCATAAAATCCATCTATGAAAAACCCACAGTGAATATCATCCTCAATGGGGAAAAGCTGAGAGCCTTTCCCTTAAGATCAGGAACACGTCAAGGGTGCCCACTTTCGCCACTATTGTTCAGCATAGTACTAGAAGTCCTAGCAACAGCAATCAGGCAACAAAAGGAAATAAAATGTATTCAGATTGGCAAAGAAGAAGTCAAACTTTCTCTTTTCACAGACGACATGATACTTTATGTGGAAAACCCAAAAGACTCCACCCCCAAATTACTAGAACTCACCCAGCAATTCAGTAATGTGGCAGGATACAAAATCAATGCACAGAAATCAGTTGCTTTCTAATACACTAACAATGCAACTGTTGAAAGAGAAATTAAAGAAATGATTCCATTTACAATAGCACCAAAAACCATAAGATACCTCGGAATAAACCCAACCAAAGAGGTAAAGGATCTATACTCTAGGAACTACAAAACACTCATGAAAGAAATTGAAGAAGACACAAAAAGATGGAAAAATATTCCATGCTCATGGATCGGAAGAATAAACATTGTTAAAATGTCTATGCTACCCAGAGCAATCTATACCTTCAATGCCATCCCGATCAAAATTCCAATGACATTTTTCAAAGTGCTGGAACAAACAATCCTAAAATTTGTATGGAATCAGAAAAGACCCCGAATCGCCAAGGAGATGTTGAAAAAGAAAAACAAAGCTGGGGGCATCACGTTGCCCGATTTCAAGCTGTATTACAAAGCAGTGATCACCAAGACACCATGGTACTGGCACAAAAACAGACATAGAGACCAATGGAACAGAATAGAGAACCCAAATATGGACCCTCAACTCTATGGTCAAATAATCTTTGACAAAGCAGGAAAAAACATGCAATGGAAAAAAGACAGTCTCTTCAATGAATGGTGCTGGGAAAATTGGACAGCCACATGCAGAAGAATGAAACTTGACCATTCTCTAACACCACTCACAAAGATAAACTCAAAGTGGATGAAAGACCTCAATGTGAGACAGGAATCCATCAAAATCCTAGAGGAGAACATAGGCAGTAACCTCTTTGACATCAGCCTCAGCAACTTCTTTCAAGACACATCTCCAAAAGCTAGTGAAACAAAAGCAAAAATGAACTTTTGGGACTTCATCAAGATGAAAAGCTTCTGCACAGCAAAAGAAACAGTCAACAAAACAAAGAGGCAACCCACAGAATGGGAGAAGATATTTGCAAATGACACTACAGATAAAGGGCTGGTATCCAAAATCTATAAAGGACTTCTCAAACTCAACACCCAAAAAACAAATAATCAAGTCAAAAAGTGGGCAGGAGAGATGAACAGACACTTCTCCAAAGAAGACATACAAATGGCTAACAGACACATGAAAAAATGTTCATCATCATTAGCTATCAGGGAAATCCAAATCAAAACTACACTGAGATACCACCCTACACCAGTTAGAATGGCAGAAATGGACAGGGAAAGAAACAACAAATGTTGGAGAGGTTGTGGAGAAAGGGGAACCCTCTTACACTGTTGGTGGGAATGCAAGTTGGTACAGCCACTTTGGAAAGCAGTGTGGAGGTTCCTCAAAAATTTAAAAATAGAGCTACCCTATGACCCAGCAATTGCACTGCTGGGTATTTACCCCAAAGACACAGATGTAGTGAAAAGAAGGGCCATATGCACCCCAATGTTCATAGCAGCAATGTCCGCAATAGCCAAACCGTGGAAAGAGCTGAGATGCCCTTCAACAGATGAATGGATAAAGAAGATGTGGTCCATATATACAATGGAATATTACTCAGCCATCAGAAAAGATGAATACCCAACTTTTACATCAACATGGATGGGACTGGAGGAGATTATGCTAAGTGAAATAACTCAAGCAGAGAAAGTCAATTATCATATGGTTTCACTTATTTGTGGAACATAAGGAATAACATGGAGGACATTAAGAGAAGGAAGGGAAAAATGGGCGGGGGGAATTGGAGGGAGAGATGAAACATGAGAGACTATGGACCGGAGAAACAAACAGGATTTTAGAGGGGAGGAGGGAGGGGGTGTTGGTTAGCCTAGTGATGGGTATTAAGGCGGGCACGTACTGCATGGAGCACTGGATGTTATACGAAAACAGTGGATCGTGGATCACTACATCAAAAACTAATGATGTATGATGACTAACATAACATAATAAAATTAAAAAAAAAAAAGAAAAGAGGCTCAAAAATTGATTTACTCCAACAGTGAGTCATATTTAGAAACTGCTCAAAGCAAACTGTACTCAGTATGATGTGAACAATCTTACAGAAGACATTCTGGAACCATTTATAGTGCTGAAAGCCGTACTTTACGAAGGAGTACCCATACGTAGTTTAGAAATGATGAGTGCTTCCCAACATTTACTAAAATAAAAGATGATAGATGATTGAGAAAGAGAGAGAGAGAGAAAGATAAAAACAATACAAACTAGAAAGGGAACAAAGTACAGTTCCAGGTTTCCAGGTGGAAATCTTACTTACTTATTTGATTTGTCCTCTTATCACTATTACGCTCTCTCTTCTGGGAATAGAACCAAGAATCAGAATTTCTGAAAATGCATTCTCTGCTTGTGTATGGGCACATATCATGAAGGGCACTCCAGAAAAAAACAGCACATGGGTGATTACTAGAAATTCAGCCTCAAACCTCCATGAACACCCCTAGTGTACTATCAGCAAGAAATTTTGGTTTCTCTTCCAGTGAAGCTCAGACAAAACGAGAGCTCACGTGGCCTATCCCAGGCTTACTCTTTCCTGGGTCCCCTGGGTTGCAACTAGCTGACTTTATAACTCAGAGTTAGTAGAAAGTGGGGCGGAAGAAGTACTTTCTTCCACGTTGGAGGAATCTTGGCTCATGCCTCATCACTCCCAAGGAAGAAGAATACCATAAATGATGATTCTAAGTGGTAAAGAAATGAAAAAGGAACATGGAAAAAATCTCTTCTAACCACTTAGGCTTTCCATCCAAATGCTCTACTTACTTTACTTCCAAAAGTACAAAAGTCTTCCTTGCTGGATGACCACTTTCCCCGTATTCATGGGCATGACTCGTCCCTGTGGGTGAAGGGGATTAGGAAACTTCACACCCCGCAGAGGTTATGCTGTAGACACAATCACCCCCTGCTTGGACCCTTTCTTTAAAAGTGAATAAAGTAGCTATGACTGTACATTTTGTTATGTTCTAGGCACTGTGCTTATGATGTGCATGTATTATTTTACCTAATCCTATCAAACCTGTAGAAAATCAGTAGTATGATTGCTACATTTTAAAGATGGGGAGCTAGAGACTTCAAGAAGGTCACCCAGCTGGAGAAGCAGATCTGGGATTCTCACCCAAATGTGCCTAAAGCCAGAGCCATCTCTACCAGGCTGCCTGGAGAACTGATCAACTTAACTAAAGCGGCTTGTTTTATACAGTGTAGAGATAGTTTTAATGGGCTCATGCTTTACTTCATCCCACATATTCAGTGTAGATTTTAAGATCAGAGATATTGTAGGTAATTAGATGTCATCTGCTCTCTACTTTTCTCTGTTAAACCAATGGAACTTGGGCATTTGTTTTTTATAGCAATTGGCCTACAGTAATCGATACGCAAATTGTTATCTTGAAGTGGGGTGCTGCCCTAATTAAACCCTAAAATATATGGCATTGTTTTAGCAGGTGGGCAGCAGGCAGCCAGGAACACTGGAGAGTCTGTTCGTGCCATGGCAAGATACTTGCTGAAATTGGGTCCTGAGCTAACGTGGTTGGCAGAGCACCAAGGGTCAGGAGGGAGTCAGAGCGTCACTGTGTTTAGGGTGCTTTGGTCTGCCCTTAGCAAAGTAGGAAATAAGCTTGGGCAACACATTGATGGTTTTCAAGAAGAAATTAAAAGAAACACAGAACATTCAAAGCAAAGGAAGTTTGGTTAGAAAAGCCAAGTGCTTCTGGCCCAAAACGGAAGAGAATAAGACCACCTAGAGCTTTGGGCAACAAAGGCTAGTAAGACTCCTCGGATGACCAGTGACCTGGACGCACGTTCAATACCAGACTCCACCCCTGAGCCTCGTGTTTAAGGCAGCGTCAAAATGGCCACCAGGAAGCATGACCAGAGGAAGCAAAGGTAAGAGGAATGTCCTGGAATGAACTGGGGTATGGTCATCCCCCACACAGCCGACCAAAAATAAACAAGTCAGAAGCCCTGTTTCAGAGGGAAGGGTGCTGCCCAAGAAACCATGATCCTGGTCTAAAAAATCCATGATTGTTGGGTAGGCCTTGAAAAAGGCATCAGGAGCCAAACTTTGCATAGCCTGGAAGTAAAATGCAAGTTATTCAGTCATAGTCCAAACACCCTACATCAACTGTAGCCAGGGAAAGGAAAGCAAGCTCCCAAATAGGAATCCATTTTGCATTAGCGTATAACAAGTTACCCCCAAAACTTAGCAACTCAAAAAAATAAACTTAGTATCTCACACAGTTTCTGTGGGGCAGGAATCCGGGGTCAGCTCAGCTGGGCGGGTCAGGATCAGGAGGTTGCAGCCAAGATGCCGCAGGGGCTGCAATCATCTGGTCTTGACCGGGGCTGGGAGGTCTGCTTCCAGGGGTCCTGTCCTCAGATCCAGCAAGTCTGTGCTGGTGGTCACTGAGGCTGCAGTTCCTCACCCCACGAACCTCTGAACCTCTCTACCCGGCTCTGTATGTATCCTCAGACACAGTGGACAGCTTCCCCCAGAGAGAACTATGCTCAAGAGAGCAAGATGGAAGTCATGTGTGGTCATTCCAGCCGCATCCCATTGGTCAGGCAGGCCAGCCCTGTCCAACATGAGAGAAGACTGCACATCACAAGTCAGGTGCCTTAAAACAACATTCTCTCTCAGCTCTGGAGGCAAGAAGTCCAAAATCAAGTGTCAACAGGATTGTTTCCTCCTGGAAGGGAGAATATCTTCCTCGCCATCTCTCCTAGCTTCTGGTGGTTGCTGGCAATTCTTGGCCATCACTGGTTTGTAGACACATCATCCGATCTCTGTACCCATCTTCACATGGCCTTCTATGCTCTGTGTCTGCAAACCTCCCTCTCCTAACACCGACACTAGCCGTTGGATTTAGAGACCCACCCAATCCAGTATGACCTCATCTTAACTCAATTACATCTGCACAACCCTATTTCCAAAAAAATATCACATTCTGTGATTCTGGTGGACATGATTGGAGGGGATTGGGGAGACCCTATTCAACCCAGCATAGACATGAATGCCAGGGGCTGAGAATCGTTCAGGGCCATGTTGGAAGCTCTCTACCATAACCATTGATAGTGGGATTGTGTTGGTGTTGCTGTTGACATTGTTATAGCTGTTGCTAACCTTCGTATTCATTCTCTTCCCTTTCCACCCCACAAATCCTCCCTCGGGAATGTGTTCTACCCTCCTGGCTTCAGGTGCTACCATACTGGTGATGCACAGACCCCTGTCTGTAGCTTTGACCTATCTGATATGCTGCAAAACCACATTTTGCTTTGTTTGATTAACATCTTGATGTGAGATTTTTTAAACCCTCAGGAACAACCATCTCTAAGTAGAATTTACCACATAACCCCCACAGACATATAAAACATGACTCCTATTCAGATGTCATTAAAGCCTCTCAAAAGCCACTCTAAACAACAATGAAGTCCATTGCCTCGCATCCGTTCCTGTGGGACTACTGCCACTGCCCAGGTTCATAGCTGCAACCGAGAGCCCCTCTCCTACCCTCTTGCCTTTTCCTAATCTCTGCTATTCACAGTCACGACCATCATGTTTTCATACATACAGAGCAAAGAATGACACTCTTTTGTTATAAAATATTCAGTAATTTTCTTTTTTTTAACCCAAACTTTTACCTTTTTAAAAAATTTGTATTTATTTATTTGAGAGAGAGAGAGAGCAAGCACAAGAGGGGTATTAGGGGCAGGGGGAGAGGGAGAAGCAGACTCCTCGCTGAGAAGAGAGCCTGAGGTGGGACTCGATCCCAAGACCCTGAGATCATGACCTGAGCCGAAGGCAGACACTTAACCCACTAAACCAGCCAGGCACCCCAAAAATATTCAATAGTTTTCTATTTCAAACTTTCACCCTGACCTTTAGAAGCCCCACAAGTTGATGAAGTTCTATTCGCCTTAACAAAATCAGTCCTTTGTCTTTTTTCATGTACGTTGTTTCTTCTGCATGAAGTATCCTTCTTAATCTGAAACATCTTTCAAATGATCTCTCCAATTTCTGTTTCTTCAAGAAGCTATTCCACTGACTAAAATAGATAAAACTGGCCTCTCCCTTTCTTGACCCTCAATATTATATTGTGCTTTTCTTATTGGATATCTGCGATGGAATAAAATCACTTACAGATGTGCCTGGCTCCCTGACTGGATGCTGAGACTGTAGAGAGGAGGGACAGATTCTTGGTCATCTTGTTAATCTGAGGGCCTGACCAGGGGCGGCTTCCCTGTTGCAGAGTTTGGTAAGAGCTGGCTCACTACGTGTTCAATAGATTACTACTGAATTATTTTAGATCCTGAAGTTATATGCATTGAAAACAAGTATTCAATTAGAGTTTTTGCCACCAAAATCTAATTCAGCCATATTTATCTATCCCTTTCATTATAAAGAATTTGAATGCTCGTCACCTAAGTTTAAAATGTCAACACCTAGCTCCATGATGTGAGAGAGAAAAATGGAAAGAGAGAGGGAGGAGGGAGAGGTACAGCTGACTTACTGTCCTGTAATCAGAGGAAGACATTGATTCCAAATATTGTTTAAAAAAAAAAATGCTGCGGGGTGCCTGGGTGGCTCAGTTGTTAAGCGTCTGCCTTCGGCTCAGGTCATGACCCCAGAGTCCTGGGATCGAGCCCCGCATCGGGCTCCCTGCTCGGCGGGAAGCCTGCTTCTCCCTCTCCCACTCCCCCTGCTCATGTTCCCTCTCTCGCTGTGTCTCTCTCTGTTAAATAAATAAATAAAAATATAAATATAAATAAATAAATAAATATGCTGCACCTCAAAAGCAGCTCAGAACAAGTGAGCATAGGTTGGGTCTTCACCAGACTGATTACTTTTCTTCGCCAAATATTGTTGGGAGGCGTTGTTTTGACAGTGATGGAAGTGTTTTCACTCGGTCTCCCTGGGAGATTTTGCCCCTTTTAGTGCTCCCCGTATTTCCCATGGTGGGATGTGCTCTTGCTTTCAGCCAACAATGGCATCCCAGAAAACCCAGCTTGAATGTGTGTCAGACGCTTGTCTTGAACAGATCAGAGAGACTTTATCCAGTTTCCCGTTACAGATCTCCAGAAAAACCTATTTTTGCCAGAGCTAAAAATCACCAGACTACATTTGAACTATTGATTAGAAAGGTTCTGTTTGTAATCCACATAAATGCCTGATGTGCTGAAATATTATATATGCAAACTTTTTATTTTCTGAAACCAGGAGAAAAATTATCAATTCATTAATTCACCCTCTTCCTTGAAGGACAGAACTCATAAAGTACAAACTCACTCTTAGGAACAAGCAAAAAGAAAACCCCAGGCACTGGAAGAAGGATTTCCTACAGAAAACGAGAGGGCTCCCCACGGCTGTCTATCCACACAGCTCTAGCAAAAGGCTTCTGGCTATCTCGTCGCCACTTGACCTACGGCCTCACCCTCCTGTGTGTGATTCTGGTTCTTACTCCTGATTCACCCAATACCAGAGAGGCTCTGGGCAGTACAGTTAAGCCGGCAGGAAGGTGACTATGGTCTTCCAGCCTGCCACAGCCCTGCCCACCCTGCCCACTACCTGGGGCATCCAGGACCCTCGTACTGTCCCTTCCCGTGGCTTCCCACCCCATCCACCGCTCCAGACTCTGCTCCACACACTGGATGCTTTAGTCTCACTATCACAGAAGGCTCTGTCAGGCTGGAGATCGGGGTCTGTCCCTTCACTGGTGCATCCCAAGCCCTTGAAGGGTGCCTAGGCCATGAAGGGTATATAAACAAATACTTGCTCGGTGAATGAATGGTGCATCAGGAGCCCCAAATATCAGGGTAAGACACAAAAGTGAGGGAAGAGGCTCCCTTCTGGGTTTGCCTAAGGATCCAGAGGCAGCAGCACCTGCAGTGAAAGAGGATGGAGGCCACAGTGATGGTGGAGGCCCCTGGCCTTAGTGGGCCCGCCCACTTCAGCAGGTCCTGGACACAGCGGCAGAGGGAGGCCGGGCCACCGCGCACAGCACGGCGACTGGGATCCTCCATGTCGCTTCTTAGCTCCTGGCAGCCTTGGCAATCTGTGGAAGGCTTCCAAGGCCAGAGAAATCCTTTAACGATGTGCTTTCATAAATGGAAAGGATCCTAGATCCTCTTTTGTATAAAAACTACCTACACATTCTTTAAAGGAAGGCCCACTGATTTTTATCAACAAAGAGTCCAGAAGATTCAGCATCTGTGATTGAAAACACCCCACAGTCTCTGCCAAGGTATAGCATTCCCTCTTTTACTTATAAAAAGCTGCCATATGATGGTGGCATTTTAAAGGCAGCGAGCCATCTGTAAAAGGAAAGCTTAAACAGCTTTCTAAACACCACCTCCCTCCCCTGAACATTTCAAGAGAGGGCTGTCTTTGCTCTGGGAAGTTTTCTTTCTTTCTTCCTCTTAAAAAAAAAAATGTGGGTAATATTTTTCTTCTTAAAAAGAGAGGAGGTTTGGCGCATAGAGATCAGAATTGTAAGGAGAGAAAACACACCATAGAGGGGTAAGTGAGAGCTCAAATGCCATCAGAAGGTGTTTAGTGAAATACAGTCTGCCACCCAAAATCAACATTTGAGCACCTGCTACAGTAAAATTACAATGTATCAGACAGAACTGCTCACACCCTGGGAGCAAGGTGAGGCCGGAGCCCCGGTAAGGAACAGCACAGGGAGAAATTCTGAAGGACTGGCCCTTAATACTTAAAATTCAAAATATGATGGACACCTGGAGGGCACAGTTCTTAAGAAAGTCAATGAATTTCTCAGCACTTCTGAAAAATATCTACTGAGAATCACCCAATAGAAATCTATACGTTCTGAATAAGCCCAGCAATAAACCTATTTAGTATGCATGGAAACCTCTCTGAAGAATTGTATGGTTTCTCATCTTCAGATACTCCAGCTTTTGAATCAATAGTTCAATATAGTTTCAGAGAAATTGCTGGACCATGTGCTCCTTGCTGGCATAACCCACCCCATGTCCATAGTGATCTCCATACCCCAGGAGAGCAGCTGGTATTGAATTAATAAATTGATTTGAAGTTTAATTGCAAATTTGAAATCTAAAACACTGGGTTATGAATTAAGTAGATGATTTTATTAAATATCTATTTTATTCTTTTTTAATTAATTAGCTTACTTCTTGGACTCTAACTGCCATATATTCCCACTTCCCAGTTGATGGAAGAATATCTAGTAGATAGCTAGGGCTGGCCACTTCGGAGCAGACACTCCAAGAACACAATAATTTGGTCTCTAACTGTTAGTATGACCACTGGCCAGACAAAGAGACTTCCTCCTAAGTCAAAAAGCAGCATTTCAAAAAAGGTCAGATACTCCAACAGAGAGGTAAACCAGGGCTGGGGATTTTCTTTTTATTTCTCCTTTTCCTTTTCTCTGTGCTATATAATTTCATAATTGCTTTTGTTGACCTGGAAAAAATGTAAAATGTAGAAGTTTCATTTAAAATTTTTATCTCGGGGCGCCTGGGTGGCTCAGTCATTTGAGCGTCTGCCTTTGGCTCAGGTCATGATCCCGGGGTCCTGGGATCGAGCCCGGAGTCGCGCTGCCTACTCAGCTTCTCCCTCTCCCTCTCCTGCTCCCCCTGCTTGTACTCTCTCTCTCTCTCTCTGTTAAATAAACAAACAAACAAACAAACAAATAAATAAATACATAAATAAATAAATAAAATCTTTTTTAAAAAGTAATTATTTTTCTTTATAATTCTAAGTGTGGCCCTTACACAGCGAACTTGAGAGTCAATCCAAGAAAATGCAAATATAATTTGAGAAAATAATGTGCCACGGCTGCCTATCTATGGAAGAGCTTAAATGCAGAGCAGTACACATTAGTTGACCATGCTGGATTGGACCACACCAGGCTACAGTTACGTTCTTAATTCTTTTATGTAATCTGCTTTGCTCAAAATACATGGAGAGATATCAAGCAACAATATGAGTAAACTCACGGAGCAGCAGAGCAATCAATCAGTTAATCTATTGTTCCTGAACATATGTCCCTTGGAAGGAAATGCGCTAAAGGTGTGGGAATGAGCAGGCAGTATTGCTCCTCCTCGAGGAAAAACAATCTCTAACGGAGATGGGAGAAAACATACAGAAAAAATGCAGAGAAGGAAATAAAGCGTGTGCACGGCCCCTGAGCTGTCTTACCCCGCTGGGAGGTCCAGCCAGGAGTCCAGGGGACTACCCACAGCAGCCGCCAAATCCATCCCAAGTTCAGCTGTGCTCTCAGCTCTTCCATGGCCGTTGTCCACCTTACTTACCAATGGAGATAATTTTGAGTCTTGCGGTTGGCTGGGACTTAAGGGTAGTGGGGAGACCAGAAATTTCCCTATGACTTGGCGCCTCTTTCCTTGGCCAACCTGGGGAACTTGGAAAGGAGAATACAGAGAATATGAGCTCCCCATTCTCCCTGCATTCTCGGAGAGGGTCCTGGCTGTGTCTCTCAGTGTCTTCAAGAAGGAGCTAGGCTGCGAGTGGGAGCCAAATGCAAACAGGTAACCTGTGACGGTTGTGGTTAGTAAACAGCTCAGAGCAGTGCCTGGCACATCACAAAGACTCAATAAATGCTCATCATTATCACCATGCAAATGTTTGAAGTAGCCTTATGGTCATAATTGCGTGGACTTCAGAGAAGAGTTTTGATACAAACTTTTCTTTTCAGAGAGATCGTACCAATTAAAATTCCAACCAGCAGTGGATGAGCGTAAACCCATACCTGGCCAACGCTGAGTAGTAAGGCTTCTCAAAATAGCTTCCAACTTAGTCTTTGAAAATGTGGTTTTAATTGTCCACATTCTTGAATACTACTGGGGGTGACCTTTATTTTTATCAAATGTTTACTTGACTTATTTTCTTGCCGTGAGTTCTTTGTGCTTGTCCTTTGGCAATTCTTCTCTTGAGGAGTCCTTTTCAACCCTGGGGGAAGACAAATCAGGGTGATATGCAAGAAATGAACCAGAGAGTGAAGGAACAGTCCCATCTTTGGGGACTTCTTCAGGAGGAGAAGCTGTTAGAGACGCCAAGACTACTGATAGTTATCATTTATTGAGACCGTTGTGCACCAAGCACCAGGCATTTTATTTATAGCTGTCCCTTGAACAGCACGGGTTTGAACTGCAACGAGTTTGTTTCTACACGGATTTTTTAAAATGTAAATACAGTACAGTACTGTAAATGTATGTTCTCTTCTGATTTTTGATGAGGGAAACAAAGGCAAGAAAAATGTAGCTTAAATTAAATCTCCTTACAGCTTGCAGCCCACTGAATGCTACCTGAAACACGCAGAGCACGACCTTCCTCAAGAACTCATGGCTACCTTAACCTTGGTGTTTCGCTAGAGACTAAAAGTAACCTTAGCTTCACAGCACCAAGCCCCTCGAGGTCCTGAAAGCCTTGCTTCCAAATTTCCTCCAGACTTAAGCTCTCCCCAACCACCACTAATTACAAAGTATATAATCAGCCACTCCTCCCAATCCCAGGGCAGTTCTTTCTGCCCACGGGTCCTGTCCCCCATGCCATTATAAAATCACCTTTTTGCACTAAAAACATCTCAAGAATTCTTGGCCGTTAGCTCTCAAACCCAAACTTCAAACCACATTCATTTTCTTAATAACACTTCCTCTCTAGTTTACTTCATTGTAAGACTACAGTATATAATACATAGAAGGTGCAATAGGTGTTAATCCACTGTTGATGTTATCAGTAAGGCTCCCACTCACAGCAGGTTACTTGTAGTTAAGTTTTGGGGATCGAAAGTTATATGTGAATTTTCAGTTACGTGGGGAGCCGGAGGGTCATCACCCCTAACCCCACATTGTTCAAGGGTCAACTGTATTTTACAAATGGTAAACTGAGAACCTAATTTATGCAAGTTATTTTAAGGTAAGTTAAGGTCACATCTAATCCACCAGGTCTTTCCTTCCACCTTCAGAGCTAAAGCACACAAGTTCTGGGGCCAGACTGCCAATTTTTGATGTCTGGGTCCACCACTTACTAGCTGTGTGTCCTTGGGCAAGTTACTTAACTACTCTGTGTCCCCCAGTTTCCTCCATTGAGGATAAATTCCTATATACCTCATAAGATTACCGTGGGGATTCAATTCACGCAATGGGCAATGATCTATCAATTTCTTCTATAAGTTTATTAAAATACCTGCTATGTGGATAGATTTGTCATGAGTTTAATAATCCACTTTTTTTCTATTGCTTTAAATATTTTGAGTTTGGGCGCCTGGGTGGCTCAGATGGTTAAGCGTCTGCCTTCGGCTCAGGTCATGATCCCAGGGTCCTGGGATCGAGCCCCACATCGGGCTCCCTGCTCGGCGGGAAGCCTGCTTCTCCCTCTCCCTCTGCCTGCCTGCCTACTTGTAATCTCTCTCTCTCTCTCTGTCAAATAAATAAATAAATAGGGGCGCCTGGGTGGCTCAGTTGGTTAAGCGACTGCCTTCGGCTCAGGTCATGATCCTGGAGTCCCGGGATCGAGTCCCGCATCGGGCTCCCTGCTCCTTGGGAGCCTGCTTCTCCCTCTGCCTCTCTCTCTCTCTCTGTCTCTCATGAATAAATAAATAAAATCTTTAAAAAAATAAATAAATAAATAAAATAAATATTTTGAGGCCACAGAGTTAGGTGGGAAAGGACATGATTTTCGTATCTTCTTGATTAATTATTGCTTTTATTGTTAAGACTTCTTCTTTATTCTTCTTCATGCTTTTCCCCTATCTTTTTTCTGAGGTAGCATAGCTGTCTTTCAAATAATGCCTTTGTGGTTTCTCTTTTGGCCTTTTTATGTTTTTGACCCTTCTAGATCCTTATGTTTTAGGTACATAGCTCTTGTAAATGGCATGTAGCTAGATTTTCTTTATTCTGAGAATATTTATCTTTTAGTATGTGCATTTAACCCACTTAAGTTATTAAATTGATTCCTAAACATATTACCTGTTTTGTTCCTGTTATAAATGGGGTTTTCTCTTTCATTATTCTTAATTGGTTACTCTTTCTATATATGAGTGTTATTGATTTTTGTGTGCAAATTTCAGATCCTACTACCCGATGGATTCTTTTATGGTTTGAGTTAGTTTTATTATTCCTTTTCTAGAGCATGCCAGGCATGCTATAGCATCAGCTATTAGTAATGGTCTCCCTTTTATTCTATGTCTTATGCTATAATTGTAATCCTTTGCTTACTTGCATCAGATTTCATAACACGCTTAATATCCTTGCCTTGTTCCTGACCATGAAGACAATGCCTCTCATCTCCCCAACAAGAGTCCAGCCTTAATACTGAGGTATTTATATGCTACAATGTTAAAAATGTATCCATCCATACCTATTTTCTTGGAAGTTTTTAGTAGGACAGATGTTGAATTTTGCCAAAGTGTTTTTAAATTCATTTGGAAACAATCATATGATTTTTTGGTTGTTGTTAGATCCAATAGCATGGAGAATTATATTAGTAGATTTCCTAATGCTAAATCATATTTGCCTTCATGGTATGAATTCCACTAAGTCATGGTGTCCTTTTCTTAATGTGGTTTTTCAATACTTACTAATACTAGTGTTTTTGCATTGATATTAATAGGCAACAACAATCTACATTTTCTTTTTAGTGTATTTATTTGTATCTAATCTTGACTCATAAAATGAATTTAAGTCTTTTTTTTTTAAGATTTTATTTATTTATTTGAGAGAGAGAATGAAATAGAGAGAGCATGAGAGGGGGGAGGGTCAGAGGGAGAAGCAGACTCCCCGCTGAGCAGGAAGCCCGATGCGGGACTCGATCCCGGGACTCCAGGATCATGACCTGAGCCAAAGGCAGTCGCTTAACCAACTGAGCCACCCAGGCGCCCCGAATTTAAAAGTCTTGACTCATTTTCTATGGTCTGCAACAACAGTTTTAACTTTGAGATTATCTGGTCTTCTAATATTTGGTAGAACCCCTCTGTGACAGCATCTGGGGCTTGTGAATTTTGTGAGCTGATGACTTGGTAACTTTCTACTACTTCTGTGGGAACTGGTGAGTTTTTTATTTGTAATGGGATCAATTTGGGTCAATTTTATTTTCCTAGGGGTTGTTAATTTCACTGAGGTTTCCAAATGTATTTGCACAGTCCTGTAAAAATGGGGCTGTTGTTTCAAATTCTCCCTGTATCAATAGATACTTTGTATATTTGTGTTTTCTCCTTTAGCTTGATGAAATTGGCTAGTAGATTTTTTCTTTCTTTTTTAAAACTACTTTCAAAAAAATATCTTCAAAGAATCAAGACTTTGAGTTATTAATTTGATCTAATATTTTTCTGTTCTGTACCTCATTAGGGTTTTTTTCTTTATTTTTATTATTTTTTATTGTGCTTTGCTCTATTCACTTTGTGCTTTGGATAACATTTCAAATTGCTAATTCAATCCATTTATTTTCACTCTTGTGCTTTTATTGCTACAGCTATTTATTTAAGACTATGAATTTTGCTCTAGTCACTGCTTTAAATGTATTACATTGATTCTGAGATGTAATTTCTTTTTTTCCCAGAAATTCTTGAATTTCAATTCATATTTTCCTTTTCTTCCTGGCGTTGCTTAATAGAAGGCTTTAAATGTCCAAATGAAAAGAATTTGGGAAGTTTTCATTTTTATAATTCCTTTTTTAATTTCTAGGTTTTTTATATTTTGATGAGAGTTTGTTTATATTTATTACGTGGGATTTACTAATGCTTTTTTGATCTAATATATATGATCAAGATATAATTTTTGAGTGGTTTATATGCAACTGTGAGGGAGTTGTCTTCTTTATTTTCAGGATGTAGTTACATATATACATTATATATTTTATTTCAGATACTCTCTAGATTCTTTACATTCTTACCTATTAATGCACTTGTCCTATCTTATACTTTCAATGTTAATATGTGTTTCTCCTTGCATCTCTGGCAGTTTCTGCTTTATGCAGACCGTGGCCATTTGGTGCATAGATATTCATATCTTCATTATGAGTTTTGACTCTTAGGATTATAAAATATCCTCTTTTAATGCTCTTTTGCCTGAATTTTCCTTTTGAAATCAGAATTATATCGCCAATCTTCTCATTGTTTCCATCTGCCTGGTATACTTTTCTCATCCCTTTATTTTTAGCCTTTCGACTCAATGAATTTTAGGTATGTCTTTCTTTACACCATAGAGTTGGGTTTTACTTTGTGTCCCACTGTGAAAATAGTTCTGTTTAAATAGGTGAGTTAAGCCCATTCATCTTGTATTGATATGACTGATTTGTTGGTTTCCAACCTGTCATAAAATTTTCTGTTACAATAACCCTACGTATTAGGTCATATTAACAGTGTCTCTTTCTTTACATGGTGAATCTTCTCTGTTAGTATTTTTCAAATTCTTTTGGTACTTTTGGAATTGCTAACCTTTTGTTCTCATTGTTAAATGTGTATTTATAGTTCTTACTAGCAGTGTCATCTGTCTCATACCTATTTTGTATAGATTAGTTGATGATCTCATTCTACTTTCCCCTCTGTCTATTCCTTTACTTGCACTTTCTATATGACAACATAGAACATTCTTGGTTTAATCTTGGCTTATCAGTTAAAGTACTGAATTATCACACTCGTTGGTCCTTTGTTCCTGTCGCCATTGGCTGGAAGTCATAGGTCATCCTCTAGCCGATCTCTCCTGCGCTCACCCACACTGCGCTCCCTGAGCTCTTACACGTTCACACTCTGTCCCCAAAGCCTTACACTTCGAGGACAGCTTGGTCTCAAGCCTGCCCACCTCCTTCAACCATTTAAGTAAGTTTGTTTTGGAAAGTCTCAATGTATACTTTGAATAGGCTAGGTCTCAGATTTAACCATTTCGGTTCAATTTTCCCAGAAAAACAACAGCCCCTTTGACTATATACATTTACACCTTTTCTCTTTTTTTCCAGAAGATTGCCTTAGAGTATTTTTTAAATATTCATCCTTTTCAAATAAATGAATAAATAAATAAACAAACAGACAAATATTCATCCTTTTCTTTTATTTTGTTTTATTTCTTCAAGAATTCCGATTATGTCTATTTCCTGTCTTCCATTTCATCTGCTTTCCCTCTAATCATTTTTACTTTTGTTTATATAATGTTAATCTTCTTGGTTGTTTTTCTGTCTTCCTTTAATGGTCTTATTAAATTTTCATTTTAGTTGATTCACCTTAGGACACCAAATACTTTTTTCTTCACTTCTGTGATGGATTTTGTCTTTTTCTTCCATTTTTTCCTGATTTATATTAACTCTGGTTACACACACACACAGATTATACATGTTCAGTTAATATATGTTCAAATTATATCTATCCAGATTATATATATACATATGTATATCAAGATTATATATACACACACACACATATTCAGATTACATACATATATATAATTAGATTATATATATTTAGAATTTTTGTATATATATTTATTTTATATATATATATAATCTCAAAGGCTTGTTTGAGAGGTTTTGTTTTGTTTTGTTTTAGAGATGGGAGGGGCAGACAAAGAGGGAGAATACCTCTTTGTGGGGCGTGGAGTCCCACAAAGGTCTCCATCTCACAACCCTGAGATCATGACCTGAACTGAAATCAAGAGTCAGATGCTTAACTGATTGAGCCACTTGAGTGCCCCAAGAGTATTTATTTTTGTTTAGATTGTTCTGTTTTCCTTTGCTTCATAGTTGTTTTGAGGGGAAGAATTTTTATCAGTAAAAAGGTTATGATTTAGGGGCGCCTAGGTGGCTCAGATGGCTAAGCGTCTGCCTTCGGCTCAGGTCATGATCCCTGGGCCCTGGGATCGAGCCCCACATCGGGCTCCTGGCTCAATGGGGAGCCTGCTTCTCCCTCTCCCTCTGCCTCTCCCCCTGCTCATGCTCTGTCTCCCTCTGTATCTTTGTGTCTCAAATGAATAAATAAAATCTTAAAAGAAGGTTATGATTTGCATTTTCTTTTTTTTTAAGAGAAGCTTTATATGAAGTTGCTTTGATTTTTTTTTTTTTTTTTTCCATTCCTACACATTTATGGCTAGGGTTCATCATTAGAAACTTCCTCCTCCATCAGGTTAGTAAAGGCAAGTTTATTACATGGTATTTTGGTATTAGTAGGAGAGGGGATGGTGCATTTTGTTTCTTTGTTTCTGCAAATTTTTTATTTTCTTTCTCTCTCTCTCCCCTGACATATCTCTGAGAGGCACCCCCCTTACACATCTCATTCTCCCCAAGGGGCAGTATTTCCCTGAAGCTACAAAAGTGCTGCACGTTTTCAAATCCCTACCCCTGGAGGCAGTCTCCGACCAAGGCTGAGCAGTTTAGACTGAATGTCAGACTTTCTCTGAGAGTGATTTTGCCTATATGTCATTTTGGCTCCCACTTTCCTCTCCTATTGTTCATGGGTCTCTGGAGCCTCCCCTCCCCATTCTCTGCACCTAATGCCTTGTAATCATGATGGAAACTCTTCTGGAATTTGACATTTACTTCTTTGGGTAATTGAAATTTTTGGTATTCTCTACTTCTCAGCAATTAGGGTGGTGGGGCTTGTGCGTGACTTTACTTATGCTCCCTTATGACTCCTGTTTCTGGGAAGATGTGTGAAGAGCTTCTGATTCAAGTCATTCCCATTATTCACCTAACATAATGGCTCACCCATTTCATTATCTTATGACGTATATTTCCCCTCAAGAGTAGACATTTCCATTGTCACTCCTTTGTAGACATTCTGTCTTTTCTCTGGTAGCTGTTTAGATATTTGTCTCTAAATTTGATGGTTCACAGTTTTCCATATAATGTACCTATGACTAAGTTTGGTTTTATGTGTTACAATTGAGACTTATTGTGTTTTTTCATACTCAAGATTCATCTCTATTTTCAATTCCAGAAAATTTTTTTCGGCGTTACTTTATTATCTCGTTCTGGAGCCCTTCTTTATTTGATACATGTTCAAACTTCGATTTCTACCCAGTGTCCATTTTCCCTTCTGGCTAATAACAAAATCCCAATTTTTATTTTTGTATACTGGGACAACGGCCATGTCAGTAAATTCTGGCCAATGAGCAGAGAACTTGAAAAACTTTCATTTCTGTTATCAGTTATACTGATTTATTGTGAGGTGTTAATAATGCAGGCTGATTAGATGGTACTTATTTCCAAAATAATCATTCTCTGTATAATTTCAAGCATCAGTAGCAAACATTCTATCAGCATCTCTTCAAACTGTAGCACATATTACCTTCTGTTTTACATGTAAAACAATTAACTGGGATAATATGAATTAGTATGACCGTAATCTAGAGGACAATACCATGCAAAGTCGTGGACCTAGGGAAACAGCTTTGCATCTGGAGAGACAGCAGATCTTAGTTACATCCCAGCTCTGCCATTCACTGCTTGTGTGACCTTGGCAAATTCAAAGTCTCTCTTAGTTTCTTTGGGTGTTAAATGGGGCTATTTTAAAAGAATCAATAATGAAAGTGCCTAGCACAGTTCCTGAAACAATTTTTTTTCATCTGAAGAACTGCATCAGGCAAAATTAAACATTGGTTCTGTGTGATTCTTTTCATCCTGCAGTTCATCAAACTTTTAAAATCCCTACACTCTAGTGGTGACGACAAGATCTGCAAACATCTCAGAGCGATGCTAAAGCTCTGAGAGCGTGACAACATCTAACTCAACATACTTGGTTTACCAAGGAACAAATGAGCCAGTTAGTAACTGGAAAAACAAACAAACAAACAAACAAAACACAGCACGCCCCACTCTCCCAATTTCCTTCCCCATGATTTCCTTTGCCCTGCATTAGCACTGCTCACACAGGCTCAGAACATGTACTCACCATTTTATTTTTTTAATGATTTATTTATTAATCAAGAGAGAGGGGAGGGGTGAGGTAGAGGGAGAAGAAGAGAGAGAATCCTCAAGCAGACTCCCCACTGAGTGCAGAGCCCGATGTAGGGCTCATGACCTGAGCTGAAACCAAGAGTCAGAAGCTCAACCAACTGAGCCACCCAGGTGCCCCTAAAGACCTGGTATTTTAAACATGGTTCTACCATGTCTGCTGTATTTTTTTTTTTTTATTTGAGACAGAGAGAACGAGAGAGAGAGAGCACATGAGAGGGGGGAGGGTCAGAGGGAGAAGCAGGTTCCTTGCCGAGCAGGGAGCCCGATGCGGGACTCGATCCCGGGACTCCAGGATCATGACCTGAGCCGAAGGCAGTTGCTTAACCAACTGAGCCACCCAGGCGCCCGTGTCTGCTGTATTTTAAATAACACATGGGTTTCATTCTTCAGCTACCGTGTTCTGCTTCATGAAATCAATATAGGAAACATCTATAAATGCCCAATGTATATAATTACATATACATTATAATATTTAATATATATACGTACATATACAACATTAAAGAGTCTCATTCACATCAGCAATAGGTGTTTACATAATTCACTCCAAGAAAAGAAGGAAGCCAAGATCTCCATTAACATTAAAGATTGAATATGTTCACTTGTGCATTTTATTCCATCAAATTCAATGTGGCTGCCCAACGTTGCAGGTTACTTTTGAAACATCAGCATCATCCTGCAAATAGCCCAGCTGCTGCCGGGGTCTTCAAGAGACACTGCGATACAGACAAGGAGATGAAGTGGAAGCGAAGTGAGCGTGGCTGTGCTCTTGTTTGCCAGAGCATTTCAAGTGTTGATCGTTACTCCTCTTCCTGTTTTAGAATCTCTTGTGCAGCTCCCCTCTCGTTCCAAAACGGACACATCACAAATGGGAAATTAGCGGGCAACAGATAAGGACTTGCTAATGATGTGACTACTCGGTGGTAAGATTAGGAGCCTGTAATTTAAGCAATCACCAACGAAGATTCCCGATTCATGAAGAGCAGAAAAAGAGTGCATTTGTGCTGACGAAATCTGTTTCTGTCCTCATTTGCAGTTATCCACAGACAACGATGTTTCCCTCACACATGTGTCTTGACTATTAAAATGTGCAAGGGTATTTGGCTGAGAATTAGTCATTAGTATAAAACTAGAACACAGAGAGAGAGCACGCACACAAAACATTACAATACAATAACATAATTATCTTGCTATAAACAGAGTTGTCGAATGTTAGATTTTTCCGACCAGGAATGACTCTGAAAACACCTTAGCTCAACTTTCAGATGCCTCAGCCATAATTCATTTTGTAGTACCATCTTGCTCCTAACCTGTGCTGTGAAATGTTCCTTTTATTCTCCGTTCTGGAGGATGGAGAACGTAGAACAAAAGCTCCAGGGAACTGATATAAACTAACCCAGACTTCCGGAGGCCAGGCCAGCCGATTACAACGCAGAATGCCAATGTATTGGTTTATAATGGTGAGAAAATAGACAACTTTCTGACAACCAGCATATGTAAGCTCGGGTCCAAGAAACGTCCCGTCCCAGAAGCAGGCTTGGAAGACAGAATTGAGTGCATTCCTCAACAAGCACAAATGATAGCTGAAGATGATAAATACACTTAAATCTTCATTTTTAAGGCATTTTTAATGGCATTCAAAAGGCATTTTTAAACATGGTATGAAAACACTGCTGTGTAAAAAGAGAAACTGTAAGAAATACTGGTGTTAAAGCCCATCTTTAGACATGCATTTGGCTTATCTTAAAAGAGAAAATATCTAAAAATCAAGTAAAAAGAGATTCCTTAGTAAATCTCATGGACTTCCCATGAAAATTAAAACCAAACAAAAAATTGATATTTTTCTCTTTGATTTTTGTGTCCTATTCCCCGACATCTATGCCGCCAGGGTCATGTAGGATGGTAAAGTTTTGAAAATTTGACAGAAAAGTGCAATAATATATTTTTCCTGAAACCTGTGTATTCTTAGCATCTTATTGCAATATTGCCATCAGAAGAGTCCCTAAGGTACCAAGAGGTAAAATTAAAGGTAACTTCTATCATACAATAGAAATGATTGCTCCAAGAAAACAACACATGCCTAGAACATACTGAGATACAACTGACTGAATGATTCATCCTTTCCTCACTGAGGGGCAGCACTGATTTTAATATGTATTTCATTCTCGTATTGGTCCACATCCTCACCAGTCCACGATGTCTTCAATATTGTAGCTTTGAAGGACATCTTGGAACTGTGTGAAAGCAGGGCTATCTCAGAGCCGGGCTAGGACACTCTATGCTTACCCCTGGACACACTCAGAGTGTCATCTTGACTGCTGGCCAAAAGAAGGATGAGGTGGCTGGCTAATGGTTTGTCATGGGTTGTTTAAGGTTTGAAACTTTGCTGGAGACACTCTGTGTTCGTGTGTTTGTCTTGTTTAGGGGTGTATAGACAGAGGCTCTGCACCTGTCCTACCTGGTGCACACTCTAGCCTTTGCTAGGCACCAGTCGTTATGAAAGCTGCCTTTGCTGGGGCGCTGGGGTGGCTCAGTCAGTTCAGTGTCTGACTCTTGATTTTGGCTCAGGTCTTGATGTCCGGGTCATGAGATTGGCCCCAGAGTCAGGATCCACGCTCAGCTGGAAGTCTGCTTGAGGAGTCTCTCTCTCCACCCCTCCCCCACTCTCGCATGCATTCAAGTGCGCTCTCTCTCTCTCAAATAAATAAATAAATCTTTTTTTAAAAAGATGCCTTCGGTACACTTCTACCTGGTCTCCTCTGACATTGATATTTCTCAGTGGTTCACAAAGCACATCCCATGAAAGTGGGAACGGGGTGGGGGAGGGAAGGTAGCTACACCTGGACATTTCTTCACTGCTCTATGGTTATGAGTACCAGCACTTTCTCCAGTTTGTGGCATCCTTTATCTTTACATGTGTGAGTATACCCTACAGAGTCTGTAAGTCCTTCCAATTAACCTACCGGGGGTAATCAGGGCAATGTCTCATATGGCAAGGGACCCCATTATTAACTCACAAATATATCTTTATTTGCATGCGCTTCTACATTATAAACTTCAGACAAAGTCTTGTCCAGTTCTAAAAGAAAAAGCATTAAGATTTTGGTTGGAGTTTTGCTAAATATACAGGTCAACTTATTGAGTCGGAATCAACAATTTTACAGTATTTCCAAGTTCCTTTCCTGCCTTCCAGTACAAGAGGGAGGAACACATACACAACAGTTAAAGATAAAAGCAACACAGCAGGGCATATAAGCAAGCAAGAAAAATGGAGACAGAAAATATCGGTTGCTATAATGGGCAATTTTAAGGGCACCACTAGACAATTCTAAAAGCTAACATTTCCATGCCAGGCACTGTTCTAAGCATTTTGCATGTAGTAACTTGTTTCTTTTTTAAAAAATATTTTTATTTATTTTTTGACACAGAGAGAGAGACAGCGAGAGAGGGAACACAAGCAGGGGGAGTGGGAGAGGGAGAAACAGGCTTCCCTGCTGAGCCAGGAGCCCGATGTGGGGCTCGATCCCAGGACCCTGTGATCATGACCGGAGCTAAACAGCTGAGCCACCCAGATGCCCCATAACTTGTTTAATTCTTATAACAACCTATGAGGTATGGATAGATGATTGCTGCTGATAGATAGATAGATAGATAGATAGATAGATAGATAGATGACAGATATCCACTTTTCAGATAAGGAAACAAACATAGAGCAGTTAAGTAAGTTGCTCAAGGTCAAACATGGAGGAGAGACAGTCTTCAGACACAGGGAGTGTGACCCCAGAGCTGGAGTTCTTAACCACTACTCTAGACTTGTATGCAAATAAGCTAAGAGTAGTCTAGGACAGACAAAGTCAGCATGAAGTAGTTAACCCTGCCTCTTTGGTCTGTGTGTCCATTGCTGGTGCACTTTCTTATGCTGGAGGGAAGCGCAAGATTTCTGGAGAGAAGTATTTCACGTGGTTGCAAAGGCCCAGTTTTGCACGCATATTCACAATCAGGACAGGACTCCTCTCCACACCCTCTGTTAGCCCCATGTGGCGGGGAATCCAGAGGGTAAACTGGCAGCATTCAGAAAAGGGAACCCAAGGACCCTGACCTAGACGAGTATTCCTGGGGGGATAGGCAGCCAGGCCTCTCATCACATATTGGAATACACAAACCTTGACAGAAAAAAGTCCCTAAACCTGCATATCCAAGGAAGCTTGAACATGAACCTAAGCAAAGGCCAAGGATTGTCTGCAAGTCTGTAAGGGCCTGAGACATGCAGCCTCCAGCACATCAGGCAAAACCCTGGGGTGGTGGAGGAAAGGTCGGGAGAACCTGGTAGTAGCTGATCTTAAGAGAGGGGATGATTCCCTGACGATTGTTAAGCATCATTCTTATGTCAGGTGGAACCTGAAGAACACCTCTGTGTGCTCTCTCTCAGGAGCATGGGTGCTTCGGCGCTCTGGACATCTGGAAAGAGACACTTGTGCCTTTCTCATCCAGAAAGGGGTTGTATGGTATTCACACGTGCTTGCCTCCTCCAGTGTTCTCCTGGAAAGTGGGCACATTTTTAAATGGTCTGGACTGGGTGGACCCCATCTCAGCAATTATAGTCCAACAGTCGAAATCCTAATGATCTCAGTGGATAAGTCCAAGTTTTTGTAGACAGTTGCTCTGTTCAAGCTCATTGAGTATCCTCAGCTAAAACATTTACAATTTAAGGATTTAAACAAGCACCAGCCACAGGCAAATGTAATGTAAGCTGCTTTGTAATCCAGCAAACTGGTCCAAGTGTTCTCATCTCTGCTTCTGGAATTCAGATTTCTCAGGTTTGGAGGGGTCTTAATTAGCTGAAGTTAATACCGTTTACATAGATCTTCACCGCTGTGTAAGCCTCTTACAGCCTGAGGACAGACATAATCTCACGGAATCACTAATCCTATCCCGCAGTGGGTCTCCATCTCATTAGATGCAATTGCCTCGGATTGGTGACACGGCAGAGGCCTGCAATGACACCAGCCAGAGAGGGAGTTATTTGAACTGGTGAAACAGTGTTTTGGGACAACAACAAAAACAACAACTCCTGTGATATTTTACCAAGACTCACCCACTCAAGTCAATGTCGATTTGCTGAGGAGCATGATTTGGACCCATTTTCTCCTTGGCTTCCTTGTAAATCTTCTAGACATCTCCACCCAAGATTCTTTCTGTCCACACCTGCTTGGATCCCCTACTTACTTTAGTCCACCATCTGTTCTATCGGGACTCTGAGAATTTAACACTACATGAGGAGGGTAGTCTCAGCGTTACTAGGATTCTGATCTCCTGCGTTGTCTCTGCAAAGGTGTTCCAGTCCTAGCCTCCAGCTTCGAGGGATACATTCATAGTTCTACCAAGCTCTAGCACTCCTCATATTCAGGAGGTTATGAGGGCCATAGACAAAGAAGTCCAAGTTTACAAAGTATATTCCATTTCATTATGAGTATTATAAGGCATTTTGGGCATCCACCATTTACTTACTTCTCCATAAAGGAGAAGTATATTACTGCCTTCCTTATTTTCATTTCATGGGGCCAAAGAGGAAAAGAAGATGGGTCTCATTTTCCAAATACATTCATTCATCAAATAGAGGACTAAAAGGATCTTGGTAGCTCTAATAAGGTCATGGTATCTCTAAGATGGCCCCAATGAGCCCACCTCCCATTACACTGGGGTTGGCCCCTGTGACCAACAGGATACGGCAGAAGTGATGATATGCCATTTCTGAGATGATGGATGAAAGACACCGCTTCCATCTTGTACATTCGTTCTCTCTCTCTCTCTCTGTACCCCCCTCCCAACACCCCCATCACTTACTCTGTGGGAAGCCATCTGTCGAGTCCGGAGCAGCCCCACAGAGCAGCCCACCTGGAGAGGAGCTGAGGCCTCCCACCAGCAGCCACATGAGGAACATCAGAAGCCGGTCTCCCACCCCAGTCTGGCCTTCAGGTAACTGAAGCCCCAGCCAGCAGCTTGGCTATGATTGCACAAGAACCCTGAGCCAGAAGCATCCAGATGAGCCATTCCCAGAACACTGACCCTCAAGAACTGTGAGAGGTAATGCATGCTTGCTGTCTTCATCTGTAGGTTTCAAAGTAATTTGTTATGTAAGAGTATGCATCAGCTACCCCAGGTTGCCGGAGAGGGTGAGAAGTCACCATGGCATCACACTCCATCTTTATCCCCTCCCTCGTCCCTCCCTGCCCAAATCTAGGAGTTGTGGGGCTGTTGCATTAAGAGCTATTACAAATGTGCATTCTCCAGATGCCTGTGATTACTTCATAAAATGTACTGAATTGCCATATTAAAATGTTCTTTATAACTCATATGCTTCTCTGAATAAGATATTTTGCATTTCAAAACAACCCCCATTGAGAAGGTTTTAGTTAAACACAGAACAAAATCAACAAGAATGGCATTTGCCATCTAAACAAAATTCCAGATAATAGGAATTCTTGGATTCACCATGACATGGGCCCCCATCACAGTGAGGACTGCTGGACTCCACCCTAGCCTATTCCCCCTCTGCAGGCTGTACTAGGAAAGGCCTCTCCCAGGGACCTGCTTCGCACCCAAATTACCGTGTTTACACTTAACCCTACCTGATACTCTCCTCCCTGAGAACCAGACTGATACGCCAAGAGATCCGAGAATTTGGGATGAGCTATAACCACCTTAAGTCTTCACTCAAGAGATAACCCTCCATCCCTCTCTTAAAAACATAAACTAAAACTAAATCCTGCCAAAATGCTTGCAAGCAGCCGTGGGACAGAAGATGAGGTCTCGTGGGAGGGTGAGGGGGACGGCAGTGTTGTGATAGGTGCGGAGTCCCCTCTCTTGGTGTCAGTCTGCTTTTCCTCTCTTGCTGCTACCACACTGTGCCATAGGAGCCTTCTAATTACGAGCCTATCTAGGTCAGCGTGCACTAAAACCCTCGCCCTCCTGCTTCCCCAAGATTTTCATTCTGTCACAGAAGGGAGATCAGGGTAATGTGACAAGCTTCTTTTTCACAAAGCCTGTAAGATTGTTCAGAGCCTCAAGTACAATACTGTTGCTTACAAACCCAGGATTTCACCAATTTTTGATATTATGAATATATAAAACCTAAGGCGTGGAAAAGATGTTCCTTTTATGCAGCTAATATAGTGACCACATGATTTTAAATTTTTTTCCAGTTTAATGCCTAGGCTAGGAATGAGAGATAATAGATTATTCTAAGATAACATTTTCTTTTCAAAGTATGATGACCTACATCAGAATCATATTCTTTGAGACTCATTTCAGCATCTGGGGGGGTGCAGGACTGGGGAGGGTCATCGTTTTCATGGTTCTGGAGCTGTCAGGTTTGAAAACATGATACCCCAAGAGGTGACCTACATGGTGTATTGAAGGAAAAACATGTTTTCTACATATTCTGACACGATCTCAATGTTTAAATACATTGAGTGGAGAAAGTAACAGGAAATCTACATTTCATATTTTCAGAGTCCCTTAAAAAGAATTGGGATCTCCCCCTGTCCTTGGGTGTAGGGTTCATCTATATCTTATTCACTTTGGCAATCCCCATAGCTCCTAACAAAGTTCCTTGTACATGACAGGTATTCAAGAAACAGGTGAGGTCTGAGCCGTTGAATGAGAGATGATGGGACCTTCTCCTTGTTCGCTCGTCTCAAGTTACTCCCAAGAATACCATAATACTGACAATATAATTGCGTGACTCAACAGATCAACACAAAAGTCTACGAAGGAAGAAGTGCTCTTCCTCAGAAAATGCCACAAAGACCTCATCATCCCAACCTGCCACCTGGAGAAGTAACTCCTTCATCCCACCTCATCTCTGACCCGACCTGTTCTGACACTGTGTTAGCACAGCACCCCCTTTCCCACCATTTTGTAATCAAGAGCTAACACTGACTGTCTCATGATCACAAACTTTACTCAAATTCTGTCCCAAAGCCAGAATCCTCTTTCTCTTTCCGGGAATGAAAAACATATGAAATAGGAAATGGGAAATCGTAACATGATCTGTTCCACTGTAGCCAGTTTGACACATTTAACCCTCTTAATGAGAAAAGAAAGAAAAAAAGAACAAGAGCATGTATTTCTGGGCCCCTCTATTTTCCACAGTGACTACTAATTTGGTCTCCAGATCCTCCATCTTGAATTAGCAAGGTCTATATAACATGATGGAAACTCTGCACGTTATTAACTGGCTTAAAGCAACTAAGCATTTTACTTTTTGCTGTACAAAACAAGGGTTCCGGACTCAATCTCAGTCCACATCTCAGGGGTTTTTTTTCCTAATGCTCTTGTTTTAAAATTGGATAATCCCCCATATCCTTCCAGAAATTCATGTTTGAATGAACTGTGTGATGCTCCTTCATATTAGGACTTTCCTTGTCTTTGAATCCCTTGTGGTTCCCTGTCAACCAAATTTTGCAAAGCTCATGCAACCAATCTTTGCTCTGTTTCAGAAACCCACAGAGTCACTGGCATGCATATCACTTTTGATAAGCAGGTAGGGAAATGATTTACAATAAGATAATGCATTTAATGCATAAATTAGGAAATCATCAGCTATCATATATACTTATGACATGACAGCTAAGAAATGAAAAAACAGTACTTTCACAGAGTTGGAAATTGACAGGAAGAGTGTATCATGTTACTATTTTCACAGTGTAAGGATTTCATGTTTTTGGATCCATTGTCAACTAGCTGTGTTATCTTAGAAAAAGCACTTCTCTGAAACCCATCTTCCTCATTTTTGCAGTGAAGGGATTTGACTAGATTAACTATCCCTAAATCATCCCCTTCTTAAATCATATATGGGGCAAACGGTACTTGGTGGATGGTTCTGATAGCTGACAACAACCCTTGTCCTTTTATGATTAACAACAACAACAACAACAACAACAGTGAATCCCCTTCCTTATCACGTTTTAGTGCTCCCCACCCCATATCTGCCACTTCTATGAGATCTGCCTCATTGGCCCTGAAATAAGCTTGGTCCATCATGACGCTATTAATATCATGACCTTTCTCTGCGGATTAGCAAGGCACACGGACGAAGCTTATGTGAGGCCGCTCCAGGGCATCACATAAAAAAATCCTACTTATGCAAATTTGCAAACTGCGGATTGACAAGACAGCTTGCCTGAAAGAGTCTTTATTCTTGTCCGGGAGTAGCCAGCTGACAGGTTGCATTGTTGGAGCTCTACTGTAAGGCCCCAGGCTCCTAGGCGTGCGCAACTTTCGTTCCTTCATGAAGCACCATGCACAGATGAGTAATGAGAGATCTGAAGCAAACCAAACGGGGCCATGCTCACAGCAACCCAGATCGGGCAACTAGCTGCTGAAACCATGGACTGCATGTCACCTCCAACCCCAAGCAAAGTGGACTGGTCTCTCATCCTTGCCCCATCTGGAGTCTTCCAATTAACAGTGAGTGTAAAAGCATAATGCCATGCTCTATATGCAACCACCTGCAGGTGCAATATCACCAATCAGTTTGGAAAATCTTCTACATAAAAACATACATGTGAAGATGATATCAGGTATGGTGTGGTTAGCGACATACAAAGGAAGAGACAGAAAATATGATCCATCAGTTGGAGAGGTCAGAGAAGCATGGATTCGCAGAGTAGAAGAGACCTTCTCTTCCTGAGCTGCTGATTCAATCCAGATGCAAGCATTGCACACAAGTGACTTTCTAGCTCAGAATCTTTGGGACACAATACAGGACAAGCTCCTGAGTAAGTGTGGTCTGCAGATTTGGGGAGCAGAGCCTTAGAGGAGCAGAAGCTCCCCAGATATTCACTGACTTGTCCCCAACCCGTAATCAAGCGATAGAGGTAAAATTACAATAAATGTTTTCCAATTCCCAAATGAGTGGCTCTTCTATTTGCTAGCAGACAAAATGAACTCAAGGCTATGCAGACCATCCACTCTTTTCTAGAGATTCAAAATACACTCCTAGATCTAGAAAATCCACAAAATATGGTACCCAAATCAAATTTGTACACTGTAGAATTATTTATACTAAATTTCATTTTCTTTTTATGACATCAGCTTACATTGATTATCTTTAAAATAAACAACTCTGTCAAAATTATTGCATTTCTAGGGGTCTGTAAGTAGACAACCCTTGGCCATGTAGGCACGGAGCCGATTGAGAAATATGTAAACAAGCAAATAAGCAGAAATCCAATATATCATCCTTTGACTGATACAGTAATATTAAAGGCTCTTCAGGCAATAAGATTACTAGGATTAATTCATAGAATCAGAAGATGAGCCCCACCGGTCATAAACAATAATGGACTGGCATCTTTTTCCATCATACTTAATGGCAATATGATTTCCTGCCTAAGAGGTAATAACTTAGAGGAGCAAAAGGAAGCCCGTATCCCAGGAGGTACCTTACCCCTCCCCCCCCCCACCAAGGACAGGGAGAAGAAGCTTGCTATTCATGCCAAGTTTTGCTTTCTACCACCTCACAAAGAAAATCAGGGGATGGAGAGAGGCCAGGAGTATTTCTTTAATAAAGCATCCTCCACATGGGGGCAAATTTTAGGTGTGGGGGGAAAGCATTCCTTTGTAACAAAATTACAGCTATAAAGATACAATTGAAGATTTTGTTATATTATATAGAATGTAATTCTTTATTTTAAATTCTGAATTCTTACCATATATTAGCCCCAAATTAGTTCCAATTTTAAATATAGTATATGTATATATACATATTCTAAATATAATATATAAATAAATAAGTAATAAATGCAAATAAATACATTAAAATATATAAGGTAGATAGATATATTCTTTGTCACATGAGCTACCAGAATGTCTTAAGACTCACTCATAGAACACAAGCAGGCCTTAATAGGACATGTGGCTAACATTATCCTTCTCTGAAATCTGTTCCCATCTTTGTTCCCTCCCTCTCTTCTCCTCTTCTTTTTCTCCTTCTTTTTTAAATATTAGTATTTTTTTTTATTTTATTATGTTACGTTAATCACCATACATTACATCATTAGTTTTTGATGTAGTGTTCCATGATTCATTGTTTGCGTATAACACCCAGTGCTCCATGCAGAACGTGCCCTCTTTAATGCCCATCACCAGGCTAACCCATCACCCCACCCCACTTCCCTCTAGAATCCTCAGTTTATTTCTCAGAGTCCATAGTCTCTCATGGTTCGTCTCCCCTTCTGATTCCCCCCCTTCATTCTTTCCCTCCTGCTATCTTCTTCTTCTTTTTTTAATATAATGTATTATTTGTTTCAGAGGTATGGATCTGTGATTCAACAGTCTTGCACAATTCACAGCGCTCACCATAGCACATACCCTCCCCAATGTCCTTCTTTTTCTTCTTCCTCCTCCTCCTCCTTCTTCATGTCATTGTCATCAAATCACTTAATATTCTCATACATTATCCATCCTTGAAAGCCACCTGGAGTGTGTTTGGTAACCAGGTGAGGTACAAAATAAATGGATACTGGGTTTACCCCATAAAGCAGCTCTACCCTGACAAATAATATATCAAAGAGGCATTTTCTGCAACAACAATGCATTTCATCTTGAGAGTTCTGATTTCCTGTCAAAATCAAAACAAAACACTGAGCTTTTCTTTCCATATTGGAGCATAATTCCACAAAAGAAGTCACTCTTCTCTCTCTACTCTTAAGGCGTATGAGTCTCAAATATATTTTTCTGGCTTGGATATATTTGGGTGCCAAATATCTATAATACATTTATAGCTAGGTGTCCACAGGCATCTCAAAGACAACATATCCTCAAATGAACTGACTGCTTCCCTCCAAATCTCTCCCCATAAAATTCCCTTTTCAATGATCATGGAAGTGTCCCTGCCATGCATCCTCCAAAGACACTTGGGCATCATCCCAGAATCTTCAAGATCCATTACCCCTAAATGCTGTAAGTAAGCGTAAGTAAACATGCTCACATCAACATTCCCTGGGACTATAGAAGGCTCCCCTTCCCCACACCTCAGCATCACATTACTAAAGGCCTATTTACAGCAGTTCCTTTTGCCAAGTACATCATGTCTGGCTCTAAAGGAAAAATTACAAAGCATAGCAAAAGCCAACCGGAAGAGACAAGCAAGCATCAGAACCAGAGAACCAGACATGGCAGGGATGTTGGAATTATCAAACCGAAAATTTAAAACAGCTATAAAGAATATGGTAAGAGCTCTAATGGAATACAAGCAGAGAGACAGGAATCCTAAGATAGGACCAAAAAGATACGCTGGAAAGAAAAACACTATAACAAAAATGAAAAATGCCTTTGATGGGCCCATTCGTAGACTTGACACAGTAGAGGAAAGAATCTCTGAACTAGATGATACATCAATAGAATCCTCAAAAACTGAAAAACAAAGAGAATGAAGACTGAAAAAATAAGACAGACTATTTCTAAGGATTGTGGGAAAACAACAAAAGATGTAGCATATGCATAATGGGAAAACCATGAGAAGGAAGAGAGAAACAGAAAAGAATATTTGAAACAAAAATAACTGAGAATTTCCCCCCAAATTAATATCAGACACCAATCCACAGATCCAGGAAGCTTGGAGAACACCAAGCAGTATAAATGCCAAAAACAAAAACAAACAAACAAACAAAAAACACTACACCTAGGCATTATTATTTTCAAGACACAAAAGAAGCAAAGATAAAGAAAAAGTCCTGAAAGAAGCCAGAGGAAAAACCACCTTCCCTGTAGAGGAGCAAAGGTAAGAATTATATTAACTTTCCCACAGAAACCATGCAAGCAAGAAGAGAGAGGGGTGAAATATTTGGTGTCGAGAGCATAAAATCACCCACCTACAATTCTGTGCCCTGAAAAATTATCTTTCAAAAGTGAAAGAGAGGGGCACCTGGGTGGCTCAGTCTGTTAAGCGTCTGCCTTCGGCTCAGGTCATGATCTCAGGGTCTTGGGATCGAGCCCCGTGTCAGGTTCCCTGCTCAGTGGGGAGTATGTTTCTCTCTCTCTCCCTCTGCCTGCCACTCCCCCTGTTTGTGCTCATTTTCTTTCTCTTTCTCTCAAATAAGTAAATAGAATCTTTAAAAATAATAATAATATAAATAAACAAACAAATAAATAAATAGATAAATAAATAAAAGTGAAAGAGAAGTAAAGACTTTCTCAGACAAACAAAAATTGAAGGAATTTGTTGTTAGTAGACCTGCTTTGCAAGAAACATTAAAAGAAGTTCTTTAGAGAGGCGGATACTGCTATAGGCCAGAAACTCAGATCTACATAAAGAAAGAAAGAGCATGAAAGAAGGAATAAGGTAAGGTAAGATAAAAACTTTTTCTTTTTTTTAATTTATTTTTCTTATTAATTGATCTAATCAAAAACAGTTTGTTCAAAATAATAATAGCAACAATATATTCAATTACGTATGCCTATATATATGTACATATGTATATACATGTACTTATGTACCTATATGCTTATGTATGTTTACATATAAATGAAATAAATGACAACAATGATACAAGAGACGGGGGGGTGAAATGAGGATTATTTTGTTACCATAAGGTACTCACATTACCCAGGAAGTGGGATAGTGTTATCTGAAAGTGGACTTGGAATAGTTGTAAATGTATATTACAAACTCTAAGGTAACTACTTAAAAAAAGTAAAAAAAAAAGTACCATAGCTGATATGTTAAGGAAGGAGAGAAAATGGAATCACATACAAGACTGTGGAAACCATAAAAGACAGAAAAAGAATGGAAGAGACAAAAATAAGAACAAAGAACAAAGACAACAATTAGATAATAGTAATATGAAAAACATTTCAAGTATATCAATAATCATTTTGCATGTCAATGGTCTCAATGCACCAATTAAAAGACAGATTGTCAAAGTGGATGAAAAAATTATATGTTGTCTACTGCCAAAAACCCACTTTAAATATAAAGACGCACATAGATTAAAAGTAAATAGAGAAAAGTATGGCATGCGGACCCTAATCAAGAGAAAGCAGAAATAGCTGTATTGATTTCAGACACAGCAAAGAAGTTATCAGGACTAAAGAGGGGCATTACATAATGATCAAGGGGTCAATTCTTAACAAGACACCCTAAAAGACTTTTAAGAAAATGAAAAGCAAGCTAAAAGAAAAAGGAAATATTTTCAAAACATATATCTGATGAAGGACTTATTACCAAAATATAAAAAGAAGACTTACATTCTATAATAAATAAAATACCCAATAAAGAAATAAGGTAAAGATTGGAACAGACCCATCACCGAAGAAGAGCTATACACAGATAGCAAATAAGCACGTGAAAACGTGCCGAAGATCATTAGCTATGAGGTCAATCTAAGATAACTGCAATTTAATACCACTACAGACGTGCAGGAGTGACCGACATCTTTTAAACTGACGCCACCAAGTGCAGGTGCAGAAATGGAACAACAGGAACCTGCGGCCACCATTGCTTATGAGAATGCAGCGTGCTGCATCCACTTCGGAAAACAGGCCCCTCTTGGCTATAATACCCGGGAGAAATGAAAACACACGTCTGCGCAAAGACCTGTTTCTAGTAGCTTTACTCAAATTCACCAAAAATCAAAACACCTCAAATGTCCATCCACTAGTGAACAGATAAACAAATTGTGGCTTATGATACAATGAAATACAATTCAGCAAAAAAAAAAAAAAAAAAAGGAATAATGCTTGGTACAAGCTACATCATGAATGAATCTCAAATTGATCACAATGAGTGAAATAAGCTGAATGATTAAAAACCCAATTAAAAATTTGAAGAAAGGATTTGAATAGATCTTTCTCCAAAGAAGATATGTGTGGCCAACAGCCCATGACAAGATGCTCAATATTGTCACTCATCAGGGAAATGCAAATCAAAACAACAATGAGCGAGTACTTTACACCCACTAAGATGGATTAAGTAAAAAGGACAGACAAGAATAAATATTGTCAAGGTTGTGAAGAAATTGCAACCCTCATACACTGTAGGATTAGAAAACAGTGTGGTCACATAGGAAACTGGTTTGGAGTTTCCTCAAAATATTAAGCATGGAGTGATTATTTAACCCAGCAATTCACACCTATGTTTATGCTCAAGGACATGAACATTTGTCCACACACGCAAAAATGTACAGGAATATTCAGAGCGTATTACTCATAATGTCCAAAAAAGTGAAAAGAACTTAAAAGCATCTCAGCTGATAACTAGGAAAATCAAAGTGGTATATCCATCCAATGGCATATTACTTAGCAATAAAGTAGTGAAGCTCAGACGGATGCCCCAGCCTGGACGAACCTTGGACAGTGTGCCACCTACGGGGAGCCCATCATGAAAGACCACATGCTGTATGATTCCATCTGTGAACTGTCCAGAACAGGCAAGTCCACAGAGAGAGAAAGCAGATGATTAGTGGTTGCCAGGGACTGGGGCATCAGATCACAGATACTGGCTGCTAAGGGATATGGATTTCTTGAAGAGTGATCAAAATGTCCTAAAATTAGGTTGAGGTGATGGTTGCACAGCTCTGAATATACTAAAAAAAGGTTGAATCATACACTTTACATGGGTGGGTTGCATAGCATGTGAACTATATCTCAATAAAGCTGCATTAAAACGTTGTATGTTCTACTTATTTTTAAATTTTCCAAAATTAAAATGATATAAAGTAAAAGAAAAAGGTACATTCAACTCCTCTTCTGCCACCCCAATGCGTGTAATTTTATTCCAATCTTCTCCTCAAAGAGACAGAGAAACAGAGAAACAGACACACAAAGGCCGACAGAGAGACAGAGAGACGGGATCCAGAGAGCTGTCGGCACATAATTGTATTTATTTATATGCAGATGAATAAATAAAATGTAAATAATTTTGCTTACTCTTCGCTGTACTCAGGTTGGCATCCGTTCCTCACATCTGGGCATCGGTGCTCCATAAACTATGTCAAAGCTCCACCCATTCTGACCCAGAACTTGGCACATCTTCAGATTCACCCGAAAACATGCATCTCTGCAAAAGCACTGCTGAACAATAAATTGTTGCCACAAATGTGGTCAGGAAGCAAGAGGGCAGCACGAATGAGAAAAGGAGACAATAGTAAAAACAAGCCCCAAAAAGCCTTAACTCTTTCTTTCGATCCACCGATCTCTCTTTGTCCAGAATGTCATGTAAGGGAAAGGGATGATTTGAGAGAAAGGGACAAAAGTAAGGAAGGAACTTCCTTCCTAATCACTCCTCTGCAGAGCTTCCCTAATGTTTTCCCCATTCTTAGGCTTTTTCCCTTGAAAAGTTGCAGTTTATTATTACTTCCTTTGAAACTCAACTTCCCTGTTCTGTTGGAATCCAGATGACAGGTGACATCTTGACAGTAGGTTCTTGCTCTTATTCTTATTTATCATCACTATTATTTAGATGCCAATATGTGCCAGTGACATTCATTACTTACCATTTATGAACATACACTGAGCCCAATAAATCATTAAATGTTCACTGAATGAATAAGGGAATGAATGGGTGGGTGGGTGGAAGGAAGGACTGTCTGCTCTTAAAATCTGTATAAAGTAACATTATTAGTAGTAACAACTAATTTTATGTTGCCATTTCTTCCTGGCTCAACCTGCACTGGACGAGAAGTATCATCATCCATAGCGAACATGTATGGAGCATCTCTTGGAAGTAGGGATCCATTGTCACCCCATTCCTTTACATCCTCAGCACCTGCTACAGTGTCTGGCTTACAGTAGGCACTCCATAAATGCTCTTGGAGTGAGCATTTGTTTCCAGTGAAACAGTCATCATTTCAGCTTCATCAAAACCACAAAAACATGAACATTCAAATGGTTGCGTTACCCATACTTGTTGAGGAAGCTCCAAATATTGTTGATAGAATGCCCTTTGCTAAGATTTGAATTCTTTCTTGTGAATTATGCAGGTGATCTTAGGTCAGAAAGGGAGTAAATAGTTATTTGTTGTCCTATAATAATAATATCATATTCCCAACTGATGAAGGTGATTGAGCTAAACATAAGATGGACATTAAACATTTTTAAAAATACAATTTATAGATTCGAATAATACTTTCTATGTAGTGGTTTTCAAGATAGCTTAGGATTGTATATCAAGACACTAAAAATGTGTCATTATAGAAAGACAACCCAATTAAAAATGAGCAAAGGCTCCTAGTAGATGCTTTCCCAAGAAAGATACACAAATGCTCAGTAAGCACATGGGGAGATGCTCAGCAATGAGGGAAACGCAAATCCGACACACAATGAAATACTGCTTCATACCTACTAGGAGAGGTAAAATAAAGAAGACAACAGGATGTGGAGGAAATGGAGCCCTCACGAATGGCTGGCACCAATGCACCCACGTGGGGGCCCACACCAAGCCTACTCTCCTCACTCTGGCCCCAAAAGGCAGACGATCTTTCCCGCTTCATCTTGTTTTCCAACTTACTAATCCTCTGTCATGCTCTTGCGGGATCTTCCAGGACCACTTTACTTTCCAAAGTGACAGCTAACTTATTATTTGTGTTAAGAAGTCTTTTGAGGGGGTGCCTGGGTGGTTCAGTCAGTTGAGCATTGGACTCCTAGTTTGAGCTCAGGTCATGATCTCATGGGTCATGGGATCGAGCCCTGTGCCGGGCTCTACACTCTGTAGGGGGTCTGTTGGAGATTCTCTCCCTTTGCCCCTACACTGGCTCTCTCTCAAATAAATAAATCACTCTTAAAAAAAAAAAAAAGGTCTTTTGATATGGGTGGCCCACCTGTCATTACAAGATCTAGGTAAATGCATTAAGTAGGGGTGATACTTTTAACCAAAGAAACAGTGGGAGCAGTAGCTTTAAGGACCAGTGACACCTTGCGCTATCTTAAATCACATTCCTCCTCCTTCCTTCCGAGTTGATCCAGTGGCAAAAGGAAAAAGACTAGAGACAGAAAAATAGTCTTAAAAGGAGTGTCTGTTACACTCTTAAATGTTCCTTGACCCATGCCATGGTCAAATTCTAAGGTTTTACATGAGCTTCAGACCAGCGGTAGCTATAAGAAACTTTTTGATATTTTTATGTGTCTTGGGCAATAGATATGAAGAAGTTGAGTCAAAATTATCATCTGCAATAAAAACAGCCCAGGGTGAGGCGGGCTTTGTAAGCTGGTGCACATTGCAGCTGCTGGAGTAAGCACATACGATAGAAAATCCTTTTAGAGGCCTCCTAAAACACTCTGTAAGATATGGAGCATTTGTTTTTGGACCAGGTCCGTTTTGAGTTCACGTAATTATATTTTGTGGACCTAATATTCTTGATGCCGTTTCAATTTTAGAATTTACTCTTGGCATCTTCACCCTGAGCAAAAATCGTAACAGACAGGGGCGCTGTACCCCGACACAGAGGGGCTTTCTGCTCCTCACCCGGCCCTGGCTGACCTTCGTCACTGCCGCCTGCAGACAATGAACATTTCATCAACACACACCGGCTGCTTTTTTGGTAAGTCGCACACATGGAAAATATTAATAATTTTCCCACGGTTTGTCCTACTCCTGCACCTACAACTTTCCTGTGCCTTTATCCTTCAGTGTTAAGGCATCTGTGCGCAATTAAAGTTTACTGCATTAAAGTAGACTGGACCATAGCATGGGGGAAAATACACTAATTGATAGAGATTTCAGCTTGGCTTCAACCATCCTAAAATTTTAACTCATAGAGACATTTCATTTTTCTAAGCTGGACATTCTGCCGAGAGAAATGGAGACAGATGGCATCACCCAGGAGCTGGTTATCCTGATGAAAGATCCAGGGACTCACCGCTGTAAGCAACTGTGACCCCTGACTTCACGCATGCAGACAGTTTCCAGGAGAGAGACAGCAGCGTGTTAGCACAGCTGTTCCCGTGATGGGGGCGCGGGAAGGGCCTCTGCGATTATTTTCTGTTTAAATCCTGCAAACCATTAGTTCAGATATGAAAGGCGGATCGTGTGACTCTGATGTATTCTCATCTCTTCGAGGCATCAGCAGGAGCCACAATCTGGTGCAACAATGTTAGCATCCAGCACCGTTCGGTCCGAATTGTCTCAGCCGTAAACCCTTATCATGTCATGTCATGCATGTTAAGAGCCCAGTCAAGTTTGTTGTGTCAGGTAATTTATGACCAACAGACAGTAAAGGTAATGAAAATGGGGAGATGTTAAAAAATAAAAACCACTTGGCCCCTGTGTCTGTCAGGTTATTCAAGTAGAAAATCAATGTCTGGAACCGTTTTCCTGACACAGGAAAAACATTCCAATGAGCAATGATGAATTGGAAGGTGAGAACAAAGTCTCTTATCTCTACATAGACTAAAAAGTACTCGACAATGATGCTTACATTCTCTGTGTGTGTTCAGATAAGGAGAGTGTGATTGGTGTCCCTTGGAATCCTCCATTGAGTGTTTTTGCCTCATTCTGAATGAATATTTGTTCAGAATCCAGATACCACAGATTAACATCATAGAAACAGATGTATACAGAAGGTGGTGGAGTTGACAAGAGTGAGGTCGTTTTAGAGGGGTCTGAGAGAGGAGTGGGAGAAACAGCACATTTGGATATCCGTTGGAATTTTTATTTTTTAATAGCCCAGCCTGGTAAAAACTTTAAATGCATGAGGATGGAAATTAACTAGAGTGGTCAGTTCCCTTCAATACTGAAAAAAAGGTGTATCCATCACCTGGCAGATGAGAATTCGATGTGAAATGAAACATGAAAGTTAAAATAATTAGCACATGGGACGTTAAAGTTAATTACCATTCTACTCATTTAGAGTGCAGATAATGAACAAAGCAGTGTAGTTAAAACTACTTATCAAATTGAACATAGACAATAAAATACCTATTTACTGGGTGATAATATTTTCATCAATGCTACCAACCAAAATACTTGTCCTCTCTTTTGCCTAGAAAACAGTAAAAATAATATTACTGATATAAGCTTCTGCTTCTTCATCTGTAAAATGAGAATAACAGTATCACAAGCCATTGTTGTGAAAATTAGACTAATTATATGTATTCTGGGCGCATACTTGGTGCCTTGTTGTGGGCTTTCTTTGCCTTGCCCCGACCAGCTGATAGCACCCCTTCCCACATTCTGAGACCTTCCTGTTAGCACGCTGCCTAGCCCCGACATAGGCAGGTCACTCCCTCAACCTCTCCCACCCCTGGTTTGCTCGGCAGTCAGATCTGAGCCACATTTCAAGGAACTAAGTTGTTAAACATGTTGAATTGGACCTTTCCAGTCAGAATTTCTGTGGAGTAGTAGAGCATGCAGGCCACGGTAAAGATTCGAATGGGGTCTTTTACTGAATGTAGTGTAAGTCACTGGAAGCTCGTGTGATTTATGTTTTTGACATATTACTTAAGAAACCTGTAAAGTAATAGGCTGCAAAGGGTTGGAACACAAGCAGAGTAGTATAGATTTTAAGGATCCCCATGTTCTAAAGAGATATGTTAGCCAAGAAAGCCATGTGCAAGACAAGAAAGTCCTTTGGAGAGGCCTCCCATCCAGGCAAAGGGTTTATTTCCCTCTCATTCAAGCTAGGTAAAGGGGAATATGACATTTACCCTATAACCTATAAGAGACACAGAGACTGGGTACTTGACCTTTATCCAGAAAGGTTATGAAAGCAAGAGGTTGGCCGAAGGTATCCATGATAGATGGGCTTCCTGGAGAGTGGCCTGCCAGGAGCTTTCCATGGGCCAGACTGGTCACCATGGGCCACCATGAAAGAGCTTGACAGAGGGGAACGTTGAGGGAAAGAGTATGTGAGGTACACCCCAGGACGGAAATTTCTTCATTTTCAAAGTAGGAGCATCAACACGGGATTGCAAAGGCACTGGTCAAGAAGGATCTTAACTCTCCCACCCCTCTCCTCTCCTCTCCTCTCCCTCCAATCACCCCAGAAGGGCCAGAGGAAACAGGGCTAAGGAAAAGAGCAAAGAGAAAAAAAGCAAACTATATTTTCTTCATGATAGGTGAAAAAGAGACAGAGTTTCAGTTACATGAGAACCTGAAGCTTTGGTTTAGTTCAAATGCATGAAATTCTATCAATATGTGAAATCGACCAGAAATTTGCTGGAGCTTTTGTTTCGTGGGGGGTTGGTGGGGGGAGGCCATATGTCAGGAGCCAGGAAGAGCTGTTTCCTTATTCACTATTCAGAGCCCAGATCATTCAATACACCTGTTGTGAGCATTAGTGTTTCATGTTTCCTTAATATATTTTCTCCCCCACTAGGTTTTCAATGCTTAAAACGAATGCTTGGAGGGGTTCTTGAGAAACGCTTTGCCCCCAGCACAGCATCCCCAAAAGAGGGCTGTTCCTCCTGTATTTCTGCCACGTGTTTGCTTTATACATTCATTTATGCACTATTTTCACTTAACACATATTTATTAATATCTTACCATGCATACATGAAGGGAGGGAAAAGCATGGGCTCTTGTAATCATAACTTTCCTGGTTTGAGTAGTCTCCCCCCACACCTGTGAAAACTCCACAGGATACTTAACCTTTTGGCACTTGAGTCTTCTTATCTGGAAAATGTAAGTAATAATGCTGTTAGCCTCAAATGAGATAACCCATGCAAAAAAAAAAAAAAAAATTGTAAATGTTCTCTCTGATCGTGGGAACTCAGAAGCAGTTAAAACCGAAAGAGCTGAAAGAAGAATATTCTAGGCAGAGAGAACAGCAAGCACAACCATCTGGATGAGGGAGTGGTTCTGCCTGTTAGAGGAACAGGAAGAGGGCGTGTGTTGCTCTCTATCAAACCACCCCAAAATTTGTTAATGTTTTTAAACAGTTCAAAACATTAATAGTTTTAAACTATTAATGTGGCTCACCTTTACTGTGAGTCAACAGCTTGAACAAGTCAAGATGGACCGTACTTTTTTGGTCTCAACTGGGCTCACTCTCGCGTCGGTGGCCAGCCACTGGGTCTGCCAGGGGCTCCTTGCTCTGGGGCTGGTGCAGCTGCCGCAGTATGCCTCCGCTCCACATGGTCTCTCATCCTCCAGCCAACAGCCCTCAACATCTCTCCCACCACGTTCCTTTACTCGAGCTGGTCACAAGGCCAACCCAGATTCATGGAGTAGAGAAACAGCCTTTGTCTCTTGATGGGAGAAGCTTCCAAGTCACATTGCAAAGAGTCACAGATCTGGGAATGTAAATATTCCGGGCTCTTGTTGCCATCTGGACCACGGTGGCTGACGCAGTGAGTGCCTTGAGAGAGATGGGAAGCCACTAGGTGGGTCAGAGCATGCAGGCCACGGTAAAGATTCGAATGGGGTCTTTTACTGAATGTAGTGTAAGTCACTGGAAGCTCATGTGATTTATGTTTTTGACATATTACTTAAGAAACCTGTAAAGTAATAGGCTGCAAAGGGTTAGAACATAAGCAGAGTGGTCATTCACAAGTAACTGCAGTAATACAGACAATATTTGGTGGTATCTTGGATGAACAGCTGGGGAGCTGGAGAAATTTCAGCTAATCAGGAAATATAAATAGAGCTAATAAGACTTGCTGATGTGTAAACTCTAGGCATTATGGAAGCAGAGGAACAAGCAGGACACGTAGAGCTTCAGGTGCTGGGGAGATTATAGCACTCTTTACAGAGAAGTAGAAAAGTGGACAAGGGACGAATTCAGTGAGGCAATTCAAATTCCATTTTGCACACATGAAGTTTGTGATTTCCATGATTCATCCACATGGTGACATCAAGCAAGCAATTAGATACGAGTCTAGACGTCATCAGGTGTTGAGAGCTAGATTCATCAGCACACTATGGTATTCTAAAACATGGAAACATATTTGATCACCCATGGAAAGAATATAGGTAGAGAATGGGGTCCAGGACAAAATCTCGTAAAAATCAAATATTTAGAAGTTATCTGGAAGGTGAGAAGACAGCAAGTAAGACAGGAGTATCCCAGACAATCATCAGGTAGGTACAAACAAGAGATAATCTCAGCACCTTGGCGCTTGATGTTGACATGTTGGGCTGGGTCATTCTTTGTTATAGGGGGTTTGCTGGCCTCTATCCCCTGGATAGGGTACCTCTCCCCATCTGTGACCAAAAAAAAAATGTCTCTAGACATTACCAAGTAACACCCTGGGGACAAAAATCACCCCCGTTGAGAACCACTGCTCCAGAAAAACAAACCAAAAAAGCTGTGAGCTGCATCAGGTCATACTCAACAGCCCAGTGCATGGTGGAGAGGGAGTGAACAGCCAGGGGCTTAGTCAACAGGGAGATCATGGTGACCCTGATGGCATGGTTCTGGTCCTGAGGCTGGCAGGCTCAAGAAAGGAAGAGCTAATATTTCAGTCTGTGAGATAACAGGAAATATAAACTTTGTATGGTGACAGGCCATAACTACACTCATTGTGGTGAGCCCTGCATAATGTAGAGAATGGTCTTATCACTATGTTGTACACCTAAAACTAATAAAACTTTGAATGCCAAATATACACCAATTTAAAATTTTTATAATTAAAAAAAGAAAAAGATATATATATGGCCCAGAGCTCCTGAAACCCTTGTAAATACCTCATGGATAAGAGCACTAGAACAGGGGCACCTGGGTGGCTCAGTCATTAAGCGTCTGCCTTCAGCTCGGGTCATGATCTCAGGGTCCTGGATCGAGCCCCACATCGGGCTCCCTGCTCAGCAGGAAGCCTGCTTCTCCCTCTCCCACTCCCCCTGCTTGTTTTCCCTCTTTCGCTGTCTCTCTCTGTCAAATAAAAGAAAGAGCACTAGAACAAAAGACCCATCTTTTGTTCTAATGAGGCGACTCTAGGTGGCCACCTGGACAAGAGCTGGGCGCCAGAAAGAGCAGCCATGATGTGGAGGTTGGACTGTTTGGCTCCACCCCTCACACCACACTTCTCCTAGGAGGACAGGGGGCTGGAAATGGAGTGAATAACTGATCGTGTCTACATGAGGAAGCCTCCGTGAAACCCTGAGTATGGAGGTCTGTGACCTTCCAGGCTGGCAATGCACACCCACACACTGGGACAGTGACGCCCCCAGCTCCAGGGGGACAGAAGCTCCTGCACTCGGCACCTTCCCAGACCTCATCCTATGTATCTCTCCATCTGGCTGTTCCTCTGTATCAACCGGTAAGCATAAGTAAGCATTCCCCTGAGTTTTGTGAGCTGCTCTAGCAAATTAAGCAAACCCAAGGAAGGGCTCACTGGAACCTCTGATCTAGAGCCAGTTGGTCAGAAGCTTATGGCTGGAGTCTGAAGTGGGGGAGGGGAGCAGTGCTTTGGGGCCGAGCCTTCCCCTGTGGGATCTGATGTTACCTCCAGGTAGACAGTGTCAGAACTGAGCTGAGTTGCCGACACCCAGCTGGTGTCCCAGAGACTTGCTTGGTGTGCGGAAAAACCTCCACACATTTGGTAACCAGACTGTCAGTAGTGAAGTGTTTCCTGTGAATAGTAAAGGGGACTCACAGGAAAGAAACACGCTGGGGAAGAACTGGGTTTTTCCAGACCTAGGAAGGAAAAAAACAGGAGGTTTTTTTGGACTGCCTAAAAGCAAGAGAAAAATAATTTCTTACCTTGAAGACAGTCAGACGGGAGGAATTCCCTCTTCCTGGTAGGCCAGTCCATTCTTTTGTTCTATTCATTCTTCAGCTGATTGGATAGAGCCCACCCACATGGTTGGAGGCCATCTGCATTGCTCAGTCTACAAAGTCAAATACTAATCTCATCCAGAAACCCCTTGCAGACACACCAGAATAATGTTGGACCAAAGACCTGGGGACCTCATTGCCCAGTCATGTTGACACATAAAATTAACCGTCACAGGTGTCATGGGGAAAAAAAAAAAAAAAGCCCAGGAGCCTCATCTTTAGTCTCTCCTATTTAGCCATGGGTACAGCTGGCTGAGAGCTTCACGATGTGGGACCCAGGGACGGGACAATGTGAGGACAAAGTCACCACTTAGGACTCATCCAACCTCCATTCTTGACTTATTGCTCCAACCCAAATATTCAAGTGACTTGATATTGGTATATTATTATAATTACATGAGCTTCTTCAGCTACCTGTAATGTCAGACTTATCCAGCACAAACATGCTTCTACTCAGGGAAATGCGCCAGTTGGTAATTATGACATGGACAATTCCCCAAAGTTACAGGCATCTAAAAATATGCCATCCAGAATAAATCAGAGGAGGCAAGAGACTCCCTATAGGGTCTATTCCACTTGAAGCTTTTACAATTATGCAGTCATAATCTGAGCATGCATGTGCCTGGCCATTGCTCCCTATCTCTGGGATTGACCAGATTTCCCTTCTGTCCACTTATTTCCCTTGTTCTCACTGCACCTGTGAGAGTTCTTGTCTCTCCTCACTCTGGTTTCACCTAGCAAGCTCAGACTCAGCTTTCCATTTGGAAATTGTGCCCCAAGTAATTAATGGCAACCCACAATAAGCTTATCTCAAATTAAATGTCCCTCCATGTCATAAATATAAGGCTGAGAGTCAAAGATGTTCCTCCTACCCAACCAGGTCCACTGGGACCTACAACCACCAGGTCAACCTTGCCAGGCTTCCCACCAGGGAGGGAGACTCAGGAAATCAATAATATACTTGTTTCCAGCTGAAGATAGCTTCTGCAACTTCATCCATACTCTTTGCCCACTTGGTTTTGTAATCAACTTATAGTTTCAGCAGATGGATTCAGGCTGCAAACCTTTTTCTCCATAAGAAACAGGCTGGCCCAAATTAGATGCAGACTGATGGTCATGGCACTGTTAGCTCATGTCCTATCCCCAGAGAGTTGACACCCTGAAAATAGTGAGAAAAATGTGTTTGTTTCACACTGAGCTTGCACTGAGTTGTTCATAACCAAACCTACTCTCCCTGACTCCTCTCTCTCATTCCCTACATCCTGTCCACCCTCCCTTCCTCTTCATGTGTTTCTTCTCATAGGACTGACCATCTTCTGACAAGGTAGAACTTAAAGATAGCATTTTTTCTGTTACTTTCTGTCTTCAAATCCCCACCACCCCCATTAGAATGTGAACTCCAGTGGGCAAGAATCTTTGGTGTGTTTCCTGATGAATCCCATATGCCAAGAACTGTGCCTGGAGCCCAACTGGTGTTCAGTGTATGTCACATGAATGAATCAGATTCTCCCTATAGGCAATCTGGGGGGAGGGGGGGGAGAGGGAAGAAACAGACCGATCCAGGTTCCTGGATTCTCCTTCCTCTTAGAGAAAAGCAGGAAAGCCGAGGAACTTCGCCTCCGACGCCCTTCCTTGTCTTATCCCTCCTCCTGACTTCTGACTTCACCTTTGCTTCCAATTCTAATTTGATTAACTGGCTTTAATCCAACTATCTCCCCAGAATCTGTTTTCTCTTTATTCATACTTGAGTGACAATCAGTCATGTTGCATTTTTTTAAATTATGGTTTCTATCTTTATACCTCCATTTCTAAACCGTCTCAAACCTCTTTTGCTATATTACCTTTTTAATTCTCAATTTACGACACTGGCCTCTGATACCCAGTTCACATATGTCTTGATTAGAAGAAATCAAGCAGGCTGCTCGGGGCTACAGTGGTAACAATGGGTTACATCACTTTACCAGCTGAATCAGAGCCAAACCACAGAGCCGTCTGGATCAATTTCAGAACTTTTTCTCCAACAGTGGGTGGCACCACGCTGGTTCTGAGTGTGTCTTTGCCACGCCCACATCGCTACCTGATTGCAGTACCACGGACTCAGTTTGCAGTAACTTCCTACAGACACACACAGGCGCCCCCACCTCTGTGTGTAGACTGTGCTATACTTTGCTGTCAGAATACTCATTTGTGGGGCACCTGGGTGGCTCAGTAGGTTAAGCATCTGCCTTCGGCTCAGGTCATGATCTCAGGGTCCTGGGATGGAGCCCCGCATGGGGCTCCCTGCTCGGCGGGGAGCCTGCTTCTCCTTCTCTCTCTACCTGCCGCTTCCCCCTGCTTGTGTTCTCTCTCTTTCTCCTGCTCTCTCTCTCTCTATCTCTGACAAATAAATAAATAAAATCCTTAAAAAAAAAATGAATACTCATTTGAGAAACTCTTTTGATCCAAAACTGGCAACAGTCTGGTTCCATGACTTCCATTCATTGATTTTCTTGGGTAAGTAGTTTCTCACACTACCTGAGAGATTGTTTTAAAAAAGAGAAAGAATTTCTTCTCAAAAGATGGAGGGCTGAGGATTGATGACACCACCTTCTTGTCTACCATGTTATCCTGTATTTGTCAAACCCACTGAAGTAGAATGCATATCATTTGTTGTTTCAAGATATTCTATTTTTTTCCTCAACACAGTTCAGGGAAATCTCGGAGCAAAGGAGATACAGATGAGGAGAGTCACAGGCATTCACTCCTATGTGACTTATTTCATCCCGATGAAAGTTTAAACATTAAGTAGGTCTGTTTGAGTCTTCCTTTTCAAATCTATCAGTCAATCACTATAGTGCTAAAGAGCTCTAGGAAACTGAAAAGATAATATACATGGTTTTTGTTGTCAAGACCCATAATCCAGTGAAAAGCATAAAGCATGTTTTCATGAAGTGTTACCTTTTTTGTAAACAGTCAAGTTGATATACTACGACTCAGAGAAAAGGGAACAACTTTTGTCTACACTGGTTAGGACTGAGGTCATCAGAATGGAAGAGATGGGGGTCTGTGTCTCAAAAATTAGCTCTGCTTGATCAATGCCATGGAGGAGAGCGAGGGCTCACAGAATTAGAGCAGAAGAGCGGAGACAGCAAGGCTCAGTGGGCAAATGTGCCCAGATGGCTGTGTGGGTCATAGGGCTCATTAACTCATCCGTTCATTTATGAATCCACTAGTTCAGTAAGTTTCTTACTGAATGATTTAATATGCAGGACCCTGTGTGCAGTGGGTGCAGAGAATATAAGGCTGAGCCGCAGAAGAATTCTTGCCCTCAGGGCGCCTGGGTGGCTCAATCGGTTAAGTGTCTGCCTTCGGCTCAGGTCATGACCTCAGGGTCCTGGGATCGAGCCCCATGTTGGGCTCCCTGCTCATCGCGAAGTCTGCTTGTCTCGCTCCCTCTTCTCCTCCCCCTCCTCCCTCCTCATCCTCTTCTCTTCTCGCTCAAATAAATAAAATCCTTTTAAAAAATTTTAAAAGAATCCCTGCCCTCCTAGAGCTTACATTTTAGTGAAGGAGACAGAGCTGAACAAGTCTCATAAGAAGGCTCTGTGGCATGAAGAGCACACTGTGTTCTTTTTTATATATATATTAATTGTCATTTGAAATGATATTTTGAATATATTGGGCTAAATACGATTATGTAATTAAAATTAATTCATCTTGATGTCAAAGTCAGTGGAGTGGCTGCAGGGGGACAAGCAAGGGTTAAGCAGCACAGAGCGAGGTGTGGTACCCAGCAGGGCTTCACCTGCCTCGGGGATGGGGCTTGCAGGACACTGCAAGGAGCCGGACTTTACCCTGAGTGTCCTTGGCACACGGTGGGGTGTTCTAAGCCAGAAAAGGACATAATGAACTTATTAGTGCTGATGTGTGGGGAAAGAATGGAGGGGGCATATACGGAAGCCAAGAAACCCAGAGGAGAGAGGCTGACTCTCTGAAGTGCTTTCCCGAGAAATGGCCATGGTTTTGGTGCGAAGAGGGATCCTTGATAATATTCCAGGAGAATGTTTAGCCATTTTTATTCTTATGGGAAATATCTTCTCTGTGTTTAAGTCACAGAGAAGGAGCAGCAGGGAGGCAGAAAGTTGAGATAAAAGACGAAAGGAAAAATTAAAAGACTAAAACCCTGAAGGACATGGAGATGCCAAGTGGAAGGGTTTGCCTTGGAAAGGAGGACTCTTCTTGCTCTGAGATGTATGGAAGGGTAGACAGATATCTGGCTGAGGACATGGTACATGCAGAAAGCAGAATGCAGTGAGTGGCATGTTCCAGGAAGACTCTCCATCTCTTCCCAGCACTGTGCGGGCCCTGTGACGAGGCAGACAGTCTGCCCATGGATCCCAAAGAAGGTGTCCCAATATGCTGAAGGTCAGTGGACCAGGACCATCAGAATTTGAAGAGGGCAACATAATCAGAAGGTGAGGATCGGGAAGGGAAGGAACTGTTACAGAATCGTGGTGGGACAACCTTCTTGAAGGACAGAGGAGAGCTGAGAGTCTGACCGTTGTTCTCCTTTCTCAGAGCGTCCAGAAATATGGAAAGGGGACCCTCGGTGAGAGGGATGCTCCAGAGGGTGAGGTTAGCATGGCCTGGCCGGTTTGGGATTGGAGTGGAGCCAAGAACTAGCAAATTCCAGATGTGAGACAAAGTCGGGGCTTCTAAGGCCAAGTCCAGTCTCCTTCCACAAGTTGATGCCTGTAGCAGGAATTGTATGCTAACTGAGTGAGTTAGAAGATTTGTAAATAAAGCAGCGTTAGCTCGAGGGGGTCCTATGAGGAATAAAGAATTTACCCACTGGAGTTCATGAAATTGGCCAAGCCTAAATTCCCTTTGGAAAATTGCCATAATTGGGGGCATCTGGGTGGCTCAGTCATTAAGTGTCTGCCTTCGGCTCAGGTCATGATCCCGGGGTCCTGGGATCGAGCCCTTCATCGGGCTCCCTGCTCAGCGGGGAGCCTGCTTCTCCCTCTCCCACTCCCCCTGCTTGTGTTCCCTCTCTCTCACTGTGTCTCTCTCTGTCAAAAAAATAAAATCTTTTAAAAAAAAAAAAAAAAGGAAAATTGCCATGATTGGCTCCATAGGACTCTGACTTAGACAGTAGTCAGTCCCCCTGGCAAGACAAAACTGAGCCAAACAAAATAGGGGGTTCCAAAATTGTACTCCCCTGTTCATCTTTACCACAACCGGATTCTTCTGAACTCTCTGTCCCTCTCTCTTGTTCACCAATTTTTCAAGCCCTGTTTCTTCCATTTCTGTCCCCAATTTTGCTACTCCCTAACAATCTGGAACTAGCACATCTCTCTGGAGAGAAGCCAGACCCCCCCAAGTTCTCATCGCTGGACCACTGTTTTAGAAAAACAGCACATCTGTGACTTGACTTCATTTCCTTGCCCCAAAACTACAGTGATGTGGGGGTGGGGGAAGAAAGGGGTTTATAGACTTAGCTGATGATCACTCTCAATAAGGGGGAAATCAATTGGCTCCATAAAGATTTTCGAGTAAAAGTCTTGCTGGGATAGTTCAGGCACGACATTAAGGAGGTAACAACATGGCTCCTCAAGCCCCCAGTGAGGAAACCCTCATACCCTCCAGCTGGGTCTTACAGGGTCAGAGAACCATTTCAGCCTGGTTTATATCATGTTTAATTCTTCTGCCATCTTGGGGCACCTGGGTGGCTCAGTCAGTTGGGCGTCTGCCTCCGGCTCGGGCTGTGGTCTCCGAGTCCTGGGAGGGAGCCCTGTGTCTGGCTCTCCACTCAGTGGCGAGTCCGCTTCCTCGCCCTCTGTATTCTCTCTCGTTCTCGCTCTCTCTCCAATAAATAAGAATCTTTAAAAGTAATAAAATCTCTTTAAAAAAAAGTATTCTGCCATCTCTTTGAAACTCAGTCATTCTTATAACATTGCTGTCTCATCTTCGTTCAATCTAAAAATGCGGCTTTCTGGAAATGGTACAAGATAGATACAGATCAGAAGGCGGCACGGGAGGTGTGGTGCATTTGGCGGCGTGTGGCTCTATTAAGTGGAGTCCACTTAGTACTGGAAAAGGAAAGGACCAAATTAGAATCGTGGTTGGCAGAAACAGTCCCCCATCTGGCACTGTAATTACATACTACCTTGACCTGCAGCAGTCCTTGCTGTTCCAGGGGCTGGGGGGGGGGGGGGGGGGGGGGCAGAGGGGGCCTGTTTAACAGATACATTACTCAAAATATCTTCTTTACCTTTTTGAGAAACCAACTGTATAAAAATATATTTTAATCTGGCTCCCTCTGTCACAGGGAAGCGAAACTTCCAGTCGCCTGATGAACGTGACCACTTTGCGGCTGGAATGAACGCACGAGCTCTGCATGCCTATTTTCACCCATGGCATCAGACATTCTTTCAAGTAGGACACTGTTTCAGTACCCTCTTCTGTGACCTCGTTCCTGAGCCTTTTTTTTATTTTAAGGGTCAGTCTTAGTTGCTGCTGACATGCGGCATTTTCTAAGACTCAAAGTGGTCTTTATTACAACCCTTGACTTCACCTTCTATGCCAACAGGAAATTCTATACAACTCTAATCTGCCCTATTCGAACACCGCCGGGAAGCTGCCCCCAGGCATGGTTTCATACTGCCACCTACTGGCAAGAAAAGATTCTGTTCCTCTTCTCATTTATTTATTTCTTTCTGTTCTTAAAAAGATTTTATTTATTTATTTGACAGAGAGAGGCACAGCGAGAGAGGGAACACAAGCAGGGGGAGAGGGAGAGGGAGAAGCAGGGAGCCCGATGCGGGGCTCGATCCCAGGACCCTGGGATCATGACCTGAGCTGAAGGCAGACGCCTAACGACTGAGCCACCCAGGCGCCCCTATTTTTTTCTGTTCTAACACTGCTCTGTTTCTCTTAAAACCATAAAGATTTAGCTTTATCTTTCTACTTAAAACCACAAGTTGGATTTATAATCAAATTAAAATCACCGTTTCAATCTCTGCTAGTCAAAATCTGTAAGATCTTGGCACTGAGGGGGGCAAATCAGGGAGGCAAGCCTGGAGCTCTGTTTTTATTTCAACTGCAACATTGTAGCCATTTTTTGGTGTTTTCACAGGGCCTGCCCTCCCCTTCATCCAAACCGCCCAAGAGCCACGCCTTCCCTCTGGTCTCCTGTCCCGGACCCCACATTGTCCCAGCTGTAACTTAGACCCCGAACCAACCTTTAACTCACCTCAAAGGGCTGCCGCACTCACCCACAGCCGAATAACCCGATTGCTCAGAGACAGACACCGACACTGACTGTCACTATATAACAAGGGCCTTATGTCCATTTCATGGGAACCACAAGCTCAAATTAGCCCGTCAGAATTTCACTATTCCTCATGCCAGTGTGTCAAGTGACACAATTAGCTCAAGAGAATAAAGAAAAGGCTTGTCAGAGCCCTCAGCGCATCTCTCTTCTCTGAGTTCCTTCCTTTTCCGGGGTGCCTGATTTAATTCAAATTCTTTTCATGCTTGAAGCGTGTGTGTGTGTGTGTGTGTGTGTGTTACCCTTCAAACTTCAAAACGATCACACAGGAAAGAGTTAGGGTAAAATGGGTGTGTTTCACAAGGGCCCAAACACATGTTCCCCCTCTTACTTACCTTTTGCAAATGAGAATTGATCAAAGGCCGAATCCTAGCCCCTTGTGAGAAAAACAAAGTATACTGAAAAGAAGGATGTGAACCTGGAAAGATCACAGCTCAAGGAATACCGACCAACCCTGTGTGATTAATACCCACCAAACCCAAAGGCTTCGGGACCAGCAAGAGGTGGCATTTCTTGGGCGGCAAGAAAACAGAAATAAGTTTGTATTTAATGCTGAATCAGAAGAAGGGTCCCTTCGGTGCCTTGTTCTACCTCCAGAAAAGAGAGTGTGATGTTGGGTCCTTCCAGGGAAAGCTGAAATACATGCTCCCCTAAAGCATTGCCCGGAACAGACCAGCTGAGGTGGGGAACGTTTCCCAAAAGATGCACATTCACTCCCCCGGTGATAATTGGATTGTTTCAGATTCTCATCCCAAGTCTTGTGAGGAGAGCTCTTCAAATATTGGAGGAATATGCCCCAAAGATATGCCTTTCGCAGAATCACAGAGACTTGAACGGGCTCTGCGCCACTGTTTCCCAGCCTTGGGCTCATAGGGGAGCCGCAGATTCCCTCCCACTCAACCTCCCCAGGCACCCAGAGGAGGTGGAGGGAGACCAAGCCAGGGCCACCGCCCCTGGAGTCCACATAAAGGACGTCAGTGCCTCAGGTGCTTAGAAGGTAAGTTATCTATTGGCACATTATGAAAACTTCCTCCTTTGTCTTTCAAGGCTCCTCCCGTGCTGTATCCTCAGAGATCTCCGGAGAAACAGCCCCAGTAGGGTACAGAGAGAGGAAGAGGCTTCTCGTAAGGAAGGGGCTTGTGCGATCGTGGGGGCCGGCAAGGCCAGCTCCATGGGGCAGGCAGGCAGGCTGGGCATTCAGGCAGGACTCGACCTTGCCATCTTGGGGCCGAATTCCTTCTCCCAGAAGTCTATTTTTGCTCTTCAGGCCTTCAACTGATTGGATGAGGCCCACCCACATACCGGAGGGCAATGGGTTTTACTTCACGTCACCTGATGGTACGTTCAGCACTTCTACAGAGCACCCTCGTGGCGACACACAGACCACTGTGTGCCCGAACAACCGGGCATCACCACCCCGCCAACCTGTCGGAAAATGAACCATCACGTGTGCCATCCTAGATGGCCCCCGCTGCTCTGGTTACTGAGGGGGACGCAGGCCTCTCTCCCGTCGCTTCAGATTCTGTAGTACTGAGATCCTGGCTGCCACGTAACTAATCTATTCCGTCATTCTCTTTGGCCAGCCCCGTCTGCCCAGGAGGTCAGCTGGCCTTCTTCATAAGGCCAAAGGCTTCCGCCATCGCCGGGTCCCAGAGAAGCTCTCTGAGGGCACAGTGCAGGGCCTCGCATGGGCTCTCCGCTGTGGGTGAGGCATTCAGGGCCCACCGTGGTCACGACCACCTATCGGCAGGGCCTGGCTCTCCTCCTGGCCACACACACACCTGCCAGCCAAACGTCAAGTGTGCCACTAAGATGAAGGACACACGGGTGCCTAAATGTGGAGTTGGAGTAGATTTAGCAGGTATAACCTGATGTGCTTGGCTATTTTTTTTAATCCCCAAGAGAATATAAATGTGTTTATTCTTCCACCCGGCACCACGGAAAGAGTCCCCTGAGCATCTGGGATCTCTGGCTCGGCCAGTGGCGGGTGGTTCCGGTAGGAAGGGCCCCACTGTGCTTCCCAGATCGCAGCCGTGCCCTCTGCATGATCTCACCCGAGTCCGTGTACTAACCACAGGGCAAGAGCCCCCCGCAGGCTGTCAGTCTCCCGGCCTACAGGGCTGGGAAGAATAAAGCGACAGAAGATTCCGAGGCACAGGATGCAGAGCCCACCAGCCAAGAGGGATGCAGGCAAGCCGGCCACGGCGAGCAGAGAGAGACAGGCGGTGCAACTCACCCTCACTCATACCCAAAAGGTGCCACCCCCAGTCCTCATCCCCGAGGCTTCACCCCGGGCCGGCTGCAGGGGACTGCCACCAAGAGAGAGCCCTGGCCGGGACAGAGGGTGGCACCATAGCTCCTGTGTCCATAACCCGTTCACACAGCAAGTGCTTTTTAAAGGATCGATGGGGGATGGCACCAGAAGACCAAAATCTAAGTGGTCTTGTTAAGGCTCTTCTGGAAGCAGGCGGCGGAGACGGCAGCGGGTGGGATGTGGTCGTCCTTCAGCTTGGTAACTGCCGTCTGCAGGCCTGTCTGGACACAGCGTGGCGTGGGCAGAACACCGCCCCGGGTGACAGGTGGTGCTCAGAGCACTCACAGAACTCCTGAGATCAGGTATAATCAAGTGAGTTGTGCACATTGGCTGAGGAAGAAAGGACGACCATGAAGTCACATGTACATCCGGAAGGAACAGAGAACTGAGAACTGACTTGGCTCAGGGAACGAAGTAAGACCAGCAGTCAACCCTGACATAAGAATCACTGTCCCCAAACAGTCGCTGGTCCAGAGAGCCAAGCGTCACACACGGGCAGGGGACCTACTGGAGCCAAGTCTGGGAAGACTGTGGGCCTAACTTCTAGGAAACAGAGCACTCTAGGTTAGCAAAATAGGGCATCATGCCATTAAAATGCCTAAAATAATAATTAGTCTTTATCGGGTAGTTAGACCATATTCTCTAGGGTATTTCTGTTTTTACTATTTTTTTATTTTTGGCCTGCTTTTCTAACAACTTTGTCGAGATATGTTTAATATACAGTATACTGTGCATATTAAAGTGCACAGTTGGAGTTTGACAAGTTTCTACAGCACGATCAAGCGTAGGTGTAAGGACCATATACAAAGCTTGTTTCCACACCTTTGAAACCCCTTCTTCTACCCCTCTGGCTGCACCTTCATCCCCAAGAACCACTGGCCCACTTTCAATCATTAGAGTTAAATCTGCATTTTATAGACTTTTACAGAAGCAAAACCATGCAGTTTATCCCTTTTTCTGCTCTGCTTCTTTTGCTCAGCATCATTATTTTGGGATTCATCCATTTCAGGCCTGGATCAGTAGTATATTCCTTTTTATTGTTGGTTAATATCCTCTTATATGGAGAGACCACATTTTGTTTATCCATTCATCTACCGATGGACATTCGGTTTTTGTCGTTGTTGTTTTGTTTTGTTTTCCAGTTTGCAGCTATTGTAAGTAAAACAGCCAGGAACATTTGTGTAGAAATCTTTGCGTGGATGTGTGTTTTCATTTCTCTAGAGTGAATGCCAGGAGCAGGATGCCTGAGTCCTGTAGAAGGTGTATGTTTAAGCTGTTGAGAAACTGCCCAACTCTGTCCCTGGTGACGCACCATTCTGCAGTCACACCAGCGGCGAATCAGAGTTCCAGGCCCTCCAAGGCCCGCTTGTTCCTTTTGAAATAGTGGGTGGGGCCAATGGTGGTTTTAAGCTGCATTTCCCTGAAGTCAAGCCAGGTTGAGCAACTTTTCATGTACTTATCCGCCATGGTTTTATTGATTTTTTTCATTGATCGATGTCATCATCAACTATTAATAACATTTCTGGCTTTACTATCACAATTTGTAATTCATTTCGCATAGATGCCCAGGTGCAATTTCCTTCCGATCTCTATTACTTACTTGTGGACCACACAGCATGACCTTAATAGTCCTTCGATTGTCAGATAGCTCTTCTAGGTAAAAATGAACCAAAATAAATGCCTAGAGCTTTATACCCAAATCCATCGGAGAGATGAACTTTCCATACATCAATTTATCAAAGAAAAAGATGTACTTTCCTTTAAGAAATAGGTTTACTTTCTCAATTTATATTTAATAAGTATTAGTTTCAAATCATTTGGGGAAGATGGGGAACTCTTATAATATAGCTAACTTGAAAACTTATTTTCTTAAGTATACTTTCTAAGTTCAAGGGCTTTTTATACAGATTTTTAAAAATACTTTTCTGCCAATGTCTATGCTTTGCCTCACCATAGCTACCACTTATACAACATTTAAATACTCCATTCTTACTCTTCTTTTTAATTTCGAAGTTTTCCAAAGTGAACAGAGTGTAAACAGAATAAATAAGCAAACTCTGTTGGCTAAATATTTAAATCATATATGCCTCGTAGATGTGTTTGAGTATGTGAGAGAGAAAAAAATAAAGAACTTATGTTTCCTTTTAAAAATATCATTACAAGTATACACATCCAGGGGATGTCTGGGTGGCTCAGATGGTTAAGCAGCTGCCTTCGGCTCCGGTCATGATCCCAGGGTCCTGGGATCGAGTCCTGCATCGGGCTCCCTGCTCAGTGGGGATCTGCTTCTCCCTCTCCCTCTGCCTCCTCCCCCCTGCTTGTGCTCTCTCTCTGTCAAATGAATAAATAAAATCTTAAAAAAAAAAAAAACAAGTATACATATCAGGTAATTGAGACGTTACACCTTTTGAATTCTCTACTAGCACACTATACCAAAAAAAAAGTTCTCAGCCATATAAAAGCTCAAGTAAACTTTCATAATTGCAAAACATCTCAGCTGCACCAATGATCTAACCAGCAGTGAACATTCACCTTTCTGCATATGCCCTCCTCTGCTCGGTGATCGGCTGCCGTTTCTCTCCTTCCAACCTAAGTGTGCTCAGGATGTCCATTTGCTGCGGCTTACTACTTCCCCTGTGACAGTGCACACTTGTCTGGCAAAGTAGAGAAATGAACTGTTCGCCAGTGAAATAAGATGCAGTCTTGAGGGGCGAGACACCAGATGGAGGAAGAGGGAGAATCAAAGAAAACCATCAACCGCAAATAAGGTGTCAGAACGTGAGAACAGGGTTTAGTTAGATGAAAACAAGTCTGTGGGAGAGAAGCATAAGAAGCAAAGTGTCCAAGTATATTCTGAAAATGAGGCCAACACGGACTACTGAGGAGAATTTGCATCACCCAGGCCTGCGCGGGGCCCACCAGAGGCCACCTGTCCGTGTGGGTGCATCCTCCCAGACCCCAATCCTTTAGGGGCACCCCAGGAACCCGGTTTTTCACTAGAAATTACCAAAGGCAAGAGAGTTCCCCAAAACAAAAGAAAATGCACCAAGAATACATCAACCACTAAATGCCTACAACGTGCAAGTGAACCGTGGGAATACAGGAGGAAATGCTACGGGTGACGTCAGCGTGCATCGTCGTACGGGCCGAAGTGCGTTGTCGACAGGTAGGCCTGGTCCAGTTGAGAGAATAAAGTATTTTGTTGCCATCAGCTTAAATAATTAAAAGACATAATATCTTGGTAGAACATAGACGAAATCCTTTAATACACTAATACGCTATGAAGATCATCCAGGAAGGAAATCTGTTACCGTCTTTGAGCATGAAGGTTTAAGCACCTGGAACCAGTTTTCATAGCCACATTTAATCTAACCATGTTTTTGTCTTTTGGATTCAGCTCAGAAATACAGAAAGCTGAAGTCTTGATTTCTTGACCTGGTACGGTAAGGATAAAATTTGTCTAATTGTGCTTGAGATTTTTGCGAAAATCCCATTTTAAAATTGCAACGAATTTGCAAAATAGAGAAGGTTGGGAAGAAAGAAAAACTCACCTCTAAGCTACACTTTTTCCAATTATTACATATTCTCCAAAAATATGATTTCTAATTCCTTCCCAATAGTCTATTATGTGAAAAACAGGATTTCTTGGTACATCTCTTTTTATTTATTTTTAAAGATTTTATTTACTTAGAGAGAGAACAAGCAGGGGGAGGGGCAGAGAGCGAGGAAGAGAGAGAATCTCAAGCAGGCTCCCTGCTGAGTGGAGAGCTGGACACAGGGCTCACTCTCAAGACGGTGGGATCGTGACCTGAGCCGAAATCAAGTGTCAGACCCTTAACTGACTGAGCCACGCAGGCTGCCCCAATACATCTCTTTTCAAAGAACAGCATGTGTTATTTTAACATCATCCTTGCAAGGTAAGTGTGCCCCTCTCCCGTCATTTCATCAGAGATTTTCCTAGAAGTGAACTTACCAAGTCAAAACTGCACCCATGTTTAAGCTGCGAATCTACATTGCAAATTGCTCTCCAGAATATTTGCACTAATGTACATGGTTACCAGCAATATTTGGGCATGCTCTTTTTAAGCACCTTACTAGTTTGCTTAATATAGATCATAGATACGTATACCTGCTGTAACTCCAAGCTAAGTATATTTATATCCACTTGCAGTGGCAAATGCATACCGCACGGGCCATTCACCGACCCACTCCAGCACTAAGGGAGTCATTTCTAATAAGCCCAAACAAAATTCTTCGTGTCGAAGTGGGACTTGCCATGTAAGCCCTTCTGAGGATAGTTCTCCAAACAGCCACTGCCAGTGGATGAGAGTTGGGGCTCCAGACACCCTGGGATTTGGTTCTTCTCCAGGATTCCCGGGAATGTGCATCTCACCACTTCTAGCAAGACAGAGCTGGGAAGTTTTTGAAGCATGAATTGAGCTGCTGTCCATCCTGTCCCCAAACACACTTTCTTTCCCCTGACACCTGGACCACCTGTGATTTCACATTTTTCATGATGGTGCCCATTTAGGCCCGCCCTCCCCTTGGTCAGTACCCCCATGCCTCAGCTATGTTCCATTAGATGACGGAATGTGGAACCCAAGCGGCCCCTTGTCTGACTCGAGAGCCACCATTTAAATGCCTCCTGCCCACCTGGTCTGTGCACTCTGGAACTTTCCTGTGATAGTCAGTTGTGTTTTCCTGTTTCAGGTGCATCTCCTGGTTCAGGTAGATAGACAGACAGATAGACTGCACTATTTGCATATAAATACACACACAATATATATATACATATAACTTACTATATGTATTATACAATTATATGTATCTAATATATATTCATAATTATATCAATAACAACTGTGCATGCATAATCACTCCATTATGAAGCATCCATGACTAATATTCTGGTATTGATTACCAATGTTTTCCTACACGAATCAAAAGGAAAAGCCAGAACTCAGAGGCCTTAAGGGTATAGTTCAGGCTCTCTTTCTGGTTGATGCTTCTGGTTCTATACCATCATTTGGTTTTCCATCAACTGTGACTCCATTTGGGCTCCTCCTGCCAAACACCGCCCTCTGCTGATTCACACCAGTCCAGGGCAAGTCACTGTCTTACGCAGGTAGGAATAGAACTCTAGAAAGTTTTCAATCATCCTGTAATTGGCATGCCCGCCTGCAACCTCGGGGTATATACACACTCATGTTTCTCTCCACTTTTTCACTTCATTTCTCAGGACTCCATGATTCTTAACTGCAGAAAGTTGGCAAGCCCCAAATGCTGGTCCACCTCGCTTATTCCATCCAAAGGACAGGGGTGGGGGAGGGGAGATATGGGTTCTTTCTGCATAAGGCTTAGACAGAAGTGCGGCTAATACCGTCACTTCTTGCCAGTGACGTCAGATTTGGCATAATCCACAACACTCATCAGTCTGGGATGATCCTGCTTGGCCATGTGGTTTCTCAAGGGATGGAGGCCCCAACCCTTGAGACTCTTACCCTAAGATCTCACTGTTTGAGCCCAAGATCACGGTTCTGGAAGTTGCTCTTTCTGGTTCCATGCAGAGAATGAATTTCTCAAGGTGAAAGCCAGCCCTGGAAGGACTGGCTCCGGGAGATCCAGCACCTCATAGAGCCAAAGCCAGCTTCTCTTTTCTCTCTAGAAACGCCCTCCGGAGGGTACAACATCTTTCCTTTTAAGTCCTCAAAAAACAAAATATTTGGCTGTCCACCTTTCCACAAACATCAGTTGCCTTTCCCTTCCCTTCTAAGAAAACTCTGTCCTCATAACTCATGGGCAATTTCATCCAGCCCACATATCAAGGACCTCGCATTCTCTCTCAACAGAGACAAATATGCACTGAACTTGTGGAAAGGCACCCCTTAGGTCAGCCACACACTACGTTAGCATCATGAAAACTGAGGCTTTCGGATACAGATGTTATTATTTTTTATTCTCAAGTGTTTTAGCTAATTCACTTCTCGTTGGTTACCCCCAACTTTGTAAACCATGGCATTGCAGGAGGTCTGTGAAAATCTCCAGAGAAAACGAACGCTGAAGAATTTTTTCTACAAATCACCATGGCACTATTTGGAGACAGGTTGCTGTTGGTTAAATGTCTCTGACTCAAAGTGACATCAAGAACAACTTCTTAGGGCGCCTGGGTGGCTCAGATGGTTAAGCCTCTGCCTCCGGCTCAGGTCATGATCCCAGGGTCCTGGGATGGAGCCCCGCTTCGGGCTCCCTGCCCAGCGGGGAATCTGCTTCTCCTTCTGCCCCTCCCCCTGCTCATGCTCTCTCTCTCTCTCTGTATCTCTCTGTCCCAAATGAATAAAAGAAAAAGAAAGGAAAAAAAAAAAAAGAACAACTTCTTAGCGGAATATTGCAATGTTTCTTACTGGTTGTTTCCTAAAGCTATACATTAACAATACCTATTTCCCCAGCTGCAAAAGCTAGGGGTATTTCTTGTTTGTCGTTGTATGTTGTTGTTGCTGTTTTCTCTTTAAATATTTCGTTCCCTCTTATGTATGGGCTGGGGATGACTGACCTTCCACCATGCAAAATACTTTCTGGTGTGGTGACAGCAAGACTCTGTTCCCGAGCCAGAGAGGGAATAAGGCGCTACTGTAGTCCCTCTCCCCTCCCTTCCGCTGCCCTCCCCTCTCCTCCTCCGTGGAGGCAGCAGGTGTGAAGGAAAGAGCTTTGGGAACAGCAAGCCAGCGATGGAAGCATTCCAAGGTAGAGTTTCGATTGTACCTCAGCCCCTTGCCCCGGCTGCTGAAGACCTTGTCATAGCAGCAGCTCAGTGCGTATTGAACCAAATTATTATGACATGCATCTCAAAAATTCTGACTTTGTGAACAAGCGAAAGAGTCTGCTAAGCGCTGCCCGGCCACAGTAAGGTCTACCCGTCTCGGCATTGATGCTTCCTGAGGCATTTGCTTAGCATTTGCGGCGAATAAAAATGTAAGCGCGACAGAAACTCTCTTGCACAGCTCTTCAAACGGACGAGGCATGAGCGGGAGTCCTTGGTTGAATGGAGAGCTCGCTCCCTCAGCCTGCAGCCTCATAGAGAAGCTCGCCATCCAAAACGTCAAGTAAGCATTGCGAATCGTAACAATTTTCTAAACACACCTTTGCAAGGAATGGATGGAGCATTTTAAAATGGTATAAAGCAGGCCACCCTGCCATCTTGTGGCCAATATGAAGAAAAACACTCAATTCCATCTCCGAAACTAGTAATACACTCACTATATGTTAACTGAATTGAATTTAAATAAAAAAATTTTTAAAGAAAGAAAATACTCTATTCAAAATTGACACTCAAAACTTGATCCTCATCATTTGAAATGATAATGTCCATATTTCACGTGGAATGTTCCAGACACCTGAAATAAGAGAAGGGGATGGCAAGAGCCTTCAACTTGGGCCAACTTCAACCACCCCTCTGGAGCTCACCAAACACTTATTTGGAACTTTGAATAAAAATGTATGAGTTAACAGTTGCTAATCGAATTTATTGATTCACATATTTTGAGTGTACAGTTCAATGAGTTTTGACAAATGTAAACAAGATGTTACTACCACAACTACATATAAAAATTTCCATCACCCCCAAATTTCCTTCTTGCCATTTTGCCAAACCACACCCCATACCAGCCTAACCACTGATCTTTTTTTCTTCCATGTTATGCCAGCTCTAGAATTTTCAACAAACTGAATCATACAATGTCTTCTTTCACTCACGATGATTTTGAAATCTATCCATGTTTGCCCGTAGATACAAGGAATTCAATCCTTCCAAATATTTATTTATTTATTTATTGAGTTGTATTTCACCGGACAGATTTACCACAACTTGTTTATTCATTCATAGCTGGTAGATGTCAAAGTTGCTCCAGGTTATAGGTAAATCAGTCTGAACATTTGTACACAAGTCTTTGTGTGGACATACATTTTTTTATTTCTCTTGGTAAATGTCTAGGAGTAAATTCACACAATCATCTTGTAAGAGTGTGACAGCTTTCTAGGAACTTTCCAGATCCTTTCCCAAGGTGGTTCTATCATTTTACATTCCAACCATTAATGCATGACTGCTGCACCACATCCATGTCAACTCTAGGCAATGTTGATCTATCTCATTTTTTTTTTCTTATGTTAATCCCCATACATTACATCATTAGTTTTAGATGAAGTGTTCCATGATTCATTGTTTGTGCACAACACCCAGTGCTCCATGCAGAATGTGCCCTCCTCAATACCCACCACCAGGCTAACCCATCCTCCCACCCCCCTCCCCTCTAGAACCCTGTTTGTTTTTCAGAGTCCATCGTCTCTCATGGTTTGTCTACCCCTCCGATTTCCACCCCCTTCATTCTTCCCCTCCTCCTACCTTCTTCTTCTTCTTCTTTTTTTTTTTTCTTAACATATTGCATTAGTTGTTTCAGAGGTACAGATCTGAGAGTCAACAGTCTTGCACAATTCACAGCGCTTACCAGAGCACATACCCTCCCCAGTGTCTATCACCCAGTCACCCCATCCCTCCCACCCCACCCCCCACTCCAGCAACCCTCAGTTTGTTTCCTGCAATTAAGAATTCCTCATATCAGTGAGATAATATGATACATGTCTTTCTCTGTTTGACTTATTTCACTCAACATAATACCCTCCAGTTCCATCCACGTCGTTGCAAATGGCAAGATCTCATTCCTTTTGATGGCTGCATAATATTCCATTGTATATATATACCACCTCTTCTTTATCCATTCATCTGTCGATGGACATCTTGGCTCTTTCCACAGTTTGGCTATTGTGGACATTGCTGCTATAAACATCGGGGTGCACGTACCCTTTCGGATCCCTACTTTTGTATCTTTGGGGTAAATACCCAGTAGTGCAATGATCTATCTCATTTTAACTGACCTAGTAGGTCTGCTGTGATGTCTCAATGTGCTTTCAATGTGCATTGCCCTGGTTACTAATTATAAACAACTCTTTCTATATGCATTGGAAATATATATTTTGTCCACAGTCTAGTATCATTATGCTTTCAGCAATCAGTTATCTTTTAAGTACATGAAAAAATCATAATAAAAATATTTATTAAATTATATGTATTCATCTCTTATGAAGTGTTTGTTGGAATCTTTTGCCTATTATTATTATTATCAAACTTTTGGGGTTCTCTACATATTCTGGGCATTAGTCCTTTGTCAAATATATGTGTTGCAAGTATTTTTCTCCCAGCGTATGAATTGCCGTCTTATTGTAAAATTTAGAATTATGTCATCTAATCTGACCCCTTCATTATTATGAAGTGCTGGTCATTACCCCTGGTAACATTCCTTGTTTTAAAGACTTCTTTGTCCAGGGGCGCCTGGGTGGCTCAGTCGTTAAGCGTCTGCCTTCGGCTCAGGTCATGGTCACAGGGTCCTGAGATCGAGTCCCACATCGGGCTCCCGGCTCAGCGGGAAGCCTGCTTCTCCCTCTCCCACTCCCCCTGCTCGTGTTCCCTCTCTCGCTGTCTCTCTCTCTCTCTCTGTCAATTAAATAAATAAATAAAATCTTTAAAAATAAATAAATAAGTAAAAATAAAGAGTTCTTTGTCCAATATTAACATGACCATACCAGGTGTTATGATAGTGTTTGTATGGAATATGTTTTTCCCATACCTATGTATTTATTTATTTATTTTTTATTATTATGTTAATCACCATACATTACATCATTAGTTTTTGATGCAGTGTTCCATGATTCATTGTTTGTGCATAACACCCAGTGCTCCATGCAGAACGTGCCCTCCTCAATACCCATCACCAGGCTAACCCATCCTCTCACCCCCCTCCCCTCTTAAATGAGAATTCTAGTACAAAGCATGGGTGGAGTCTTTTGTCTATCCAGTGTGCCTCTAATTCGGGATGTTTGGGCCATTCACATTTATTGCAATGTATCCGTATGGTCAGTTTCACATTTACAACCCTGCCATTTTTTTAATAATTGCCCCATATGTTCTTTGTCCCTGTTTTACCCCTTTCTGTGTCTTTTCTTTGATTCTTATTTGTGTCTTTATGTTTTAGACTTCCACTGGTTGCTCTAGCGTTTATAATATGCATCTTTATATAATCACCATCTACCTTCAAATAATGTCATAGCTCTTCACACACCTGTGAAATACTTAAAAAAATATATTTTCATTTCCTCTCTATTCTTTGTAATTTTGTGCTTTTGAACTTCAGCATGCTGTAAACTCCACAATGCATTGTCATTATGCTTTCAACAATCCATTATCTTTTAAATAGATGAAAAAATGTAAAAAACAAAGTGTTTTATATTTACACAACATTTACTGTTTCCAGTGTTCCTCATTCTTTTGCATAAATCCAAGTTTCTGTCTAGTGCCATTTTCTTTGGTCTAAAGAATTCCGTTCAACATTCCCAGCTTACAGTGAATATTCCCAGCTTTTGTTTTTATGAAAAAGCCTTCACTTGAACATATTTTGACTTTATATAGATACCAGATTGACAGGAGTCTCTCCCCTCCCCCCAAATTGTCAGCATTTGTAAGATGCTCCACTGTCTTCAGGCTTGCATAGTTTCTATCCAGAAGTCTTTAATAATTCTTTCATTTGGTCTACATGTATTTTTTTTTTCCTCCAGCTACTTAGATTGTCTTTTCATTACTCATGTTAAGCAATTTGATTACAAAGTGCCTTTTTAAAAATACTTCTTAGGATATTTTTAGCTTCTTAAGTGACGTGTATTTGTATTTTACCAAATTTGAACAACTGTTGACCATTATTTCTTCAATAACTACCCTTTCTTCTCCCATTTCTTCTGGTCCTACAATTTCATGTATGCTAGATTACTTGAATTTTCCCACATCGGTCAGGTTCTATTAAGTTTTTTCAACCTCTTTTTTTTCCTCTCTGTGCTTCAGTTTGAATCTTTCCATTCCTACGTCTTCAAGTTTACTAGTGTTTTATCTTGTCTGCTGTGTTGACATTCCATCCAGCAAGATGGCATTTTTCACCTTTAGAAGTGACATTCAGTTCTTTCTGTGTTTTGTTTCTTTCCTCAGTGTATCCCTGTTTTCCTTCAATTATATGAGCATATTTGTAATATTTACAGTAGCTGTTTTAAGATCCTTGTCATTTCTGGATCTGTTTGTATTGACTGACTTTCCTCCTGATCATAGGTCAAAATTTCCTGTCCCTTTACGTGTTGATAACTTTTTATAAGAACCTGGATATTTTGGATGTCACATTATTAAGTGTTGGGATTGTCTTTTGTCTCTTTAAGAAGTATTGATATTTTCTTGACAGACAAACAGTGGTAATGCAGCTGATCCTTTTGAACTTTATTTTCAGGCAAGGTTAATTTTAAAGTTGTCTTTCCTCTAAGGCTAATGTAGCCCTAGTATTAAGAAGCGGCCTTCTGTTATCTCTACTGGTTGCCGCAAGTGTTCACAATGTCTCTCACTCTGGCTGAGTGAAATTTAAATGTCTCCTGGCCCTATTCCGGTGAACTCTCAGAATTGTTCACCTTATAGCCCCCAGCTGTTGTTGTTTTCATAGCTTCGTGGAGTTTCACACTACCCGTGTGCAGATAAGTACCTAGCAAAGGTTCAAAGAATCCATTAAGCAGGTTTCTGGAGTTTGTTCTCTGCAAGGCTCCCAATTCTTCTGTACCCTGTCCTGTGAATTTCAGCACCTTTGTCTCTCCACCTACAGTCTCTGTCTCCTCCACTCAGTCAGTTCACTCACTGTAACCTCCCTCCTGCTCCAAGGTGCGCCTCCACTGTTCTCTTCTCTCGGACAACATAGTACTACCCTGCTGGTTGTCCAGTATCTGAAAGCAATTGTTCATTATTTTGTCCAGTTTTCTAACTTTTTATAGTAGGAAGGTATTTCTAATCCCAGGCAATCCATCAGTTGATAGAATAAGAATTCCCAGGAAGTTATCTTTTGATATTCAGTGAAAACCATGGTGTATTAGCTCCCTGTGGTCACCGTAACAAATGCCCACAAACTTGATAGTTTAAAATGACCGTAAGTTATTCTCTCCCAGCTCTGGGAGCCAAAGTGTGAAACTGGGGTATTGTCAAGGCTGTATTTCTTACAGAGACTTTAGGAGAAAGTCTGTTCTTTGTTTCTTTGAGCTTTTGATGACTGTCAGCACTCCTTGACTTATGCCTATGTCAGATGGGGAAAATTGAGAACCAGATTGTAGTCTAATCCCCTGGTTTAAAAATATGAAAATTGAGGCCCCAAAACATGACAGATATTCCCACTCGGGCAGTAGATGAAATGTAGGACCCTCAGAGATCCTGAGTTAGTGGATTTGGACTAGCAACAGGGGATCTGAATTTTCCAAAATAATAAAAAAAAAAATCCTGATTCAGGTGGACAGTGGACCACACTGAGAAACATCATTCAACAGGCTCTCACCTGACCAGGAAATGGAGTAAATAAGAAAGCCCACAAGCCAAAGGAACAGGGTACAACACCAGAGCAGACAGCTGATTAAAGTTGCAACCTCAGAACCAGTTCTAAATAGTGCTACTTTTCTTAGACTCAAAGAGCTAGAACTGATATTGTATTCTCCATAGTAAAATGAATCTAGCTTCCCTTGAAACTTTATCACTAGACGTTTTCACTTGAATTCATGCTGAGACAGATTCCCTTCTTCTCTAAATCTAGATTTCTAGCACGCTGATCGTAATGGAAACCCATTGGCCATATTTGAGGGTTTTTTGCACCTATGAATTCACCAGGGAATGAGAAAACCCTAGAACACAAGTTCCCGATGAGTCTTCTAGAGCAAATTCCCATCTTTAGGCTAAAAGATCTTCCCCTCATCCCTATGAATGACAGCTATAAAGTTGACCCCAGAACATATCCTAACCAGGGACTCCACAGCAAATTATTTTCAGCTATTCTAATAGCTTTAAAGAAAGGGCACAAATGACATACACAATGAGCTTAATTTAGTAATTTGCCCTTGAAACCATTTCAGTATTCCATAGATCAGTAAGAAACAGGATAAAGATTTTTAAAGTGGTCTGCAGTGATGTTTTCAAAGGCTAGAGATAACATCTACATGAAAGTTTACATGACTGGCATTTTTAGCTAAGGATCAGCTTGAAAATGATTCTTCTCTATGCTCTCAGAGCCAAACCACCAGTCAATTCAATCAACCCAAATAAATTCAAAAGTCACACTGGTTAGGGAAAAAAAAATAGTGACTACTGAAGTTTCCACTTAAACAAGTTAAATATTTTTTTTTTAAAAGACACTAATGTTATAAGAGTTAATACACAATGGCATAAGAACTCCTCTTCATATCCATTGAAAGAAATGAATAATTCAGCTTGAACCCTTGACATTTACATTAGAAGGTAAACCAACAGATGATATGGGCTGAGCCTCATTCATCACAGCCTGCAGCATTCAGAAGGGACTTAATAAATACTTGAACAATTCTATAGGTATATTCCTATAGAATAGACATGTTTTTCTGGAATAAAAAGATCTTAAGTTTTAATAAAAGTATTTTATTATCATTATTACAAAATTAATAATGTAAAAAAAAAACATGAATTTCAAAATGAGATGCTGAGTGAAATTTAATATTTCTCTCTGCTGAATTCTCTAACTCCTGACCTGACAAAATTAAACAGCAATAAATATCCTTTCTCCCTCATATGTCTATATACTATAAACTGTATTTCATTTACACATGAGACTTAAGCCAATTTAAATAAAATAACATTGCTTTTCAAAGGGAAGCAATTACTTAAGAAAAAACACCTGTAAAATACTTTGAATGTAGTTCACAAACCTTTCAATAACAGCTATAGATAGTTGACTTTTTAAAAATCCCCTATTCGGGGGGCGGAGCAAGATGGCGGAGGAGTAGGAGACCTGGATTTCGTCTCCTCTCAGGAATTCAGCTGGATAGGGATCAAACCATTCTGAACACCTACAAACTCAACAGGAGATCGAAGAAAAGAAGAGCAACAACTCTCTCATCAGAAAAGCGACCACTTTCTGGAAGGTAGGACGTGCGGAGAAGTGAATCTGAGGCGATATTCGGGAGGATAGACGGCGGGGGAGGGGCCTCCGTCGGCCGCTTCTGGCAAGTGATAGAGCCGCGGAGCACAAAATCGGAACTTCTAGAAGTCTGCTCCGCCGAGGGACGTCACTCTGGTGGCTAAGCGGGGGGTGGAACCCTCCGGGACAGTGTGGTCTCGGGACCCTCGGGGTCACAGAAAGACCGGGGGTGCCTGAGGGCGGCAGAGCTCCCAGGTATCGGGGCAGGGAAGCCGGCTGCAGAGGCGGAGCCCAGGCGCGGGCCCTCAGCTCGGGGTGGCCATTGACCGGGATCCGCGGCCCAGTCGGGCCCCTGCTCCTCCAGGAGGGACCCAACAAGCGGCAGATCCGGGGAGACTCCCCTTCCTTCTCTGGGAGGAGCCGCACGGAGCGCACCGCAGGGATCTGCTGGGTTTGGAGACTCCAGACCGGGTCGGGTGCCGGAGATAGAAACGCGTGGTCACAGGCCGGTTGAGCACGGAGTGCAGCTGCAGACCGGGGAGACGGGAGTGACTGGCGGCTTTTCTCTGGGGGCTCACTGAGGAGCGGGCCCTGAGTTCTCGCCTCCTCCGGGGCGGAGATTGGGAGGCCGCCATTTTCACTCTCCGCCTCCAAAGCTGTACGGAAAGCTTGCAGGGAACAAAAGCCCCGGAGAGCAAACCCGAGCAGATTACTTAGCCGGGAGGGGGCAAGGGCGGGGCACTTCCGCCTCCGGCAGAGACGTTTGGAAACCACGGCAACAGGCCCCTCCCCAGAAGATCAGCGAGAACAGCCAGCCAAGACCAAGTTTACCGATCAATGAGAACGGCAGAACTCCAGCGCTAGGGGACTACTGCACATAGAATTCATGGCTTTTTTACCATGATTCTTTAGTCTTTTAAAGTTAATTTTTTTTTAACTGTCTTTTTGTCTTTTTATTTCTTTTTGAATTTTTCTTTTTCCCTTTTTCAAACAACATCTTATCAATCCCTTTTTAAAAAAAAAAACATTTCTATTTTTCATTTTTAGAGTCATATTCTATCCCTTCATAGTAGTTTCCAGTATTTTTGGCTTATATATATAAGTTGTTCTCTCTTTAAAATTTTGAGATAGTTTCTTCTAACAGATTAAAATATACCCTAAATCTCTAGTATATGGTGTTTTCTATTACCCTGCCTGATCCATCCTCTCCCTTTTTTTTTCTTTTTCTTTTTTCTTTTTTTAAATCCTCTTCTTTCTTTTTTCAAACAACTTCTTATCAATTCCTTTTATAAAATTTTTTATAATTTCCATTTTTACAGTCATTTTCCATCCCTTCATCATATCAACCCTTATTTTTGTACATATATAAGTTTTTCTTTCTTTAAAATTTTGGGAGACACTTTCTTCTAAAAGACCAAAATACACCCCAAATCTAGTGTGTGGCACTGATCTATATACCATATAGATCATATTTGATCACATTCTGGTTTTTCTTTTGTTGTTGTTGTTTTGTTTTGTTTGTTGTTGTTTTTATCTTTATCTTTTTCTTTTTTTTTCTTTTTCTTTTTTCTCTCTTTCCCCTTCTTATCCCACTGCTTCAGGTCTTTTCTGATTTGTTTAGAGTATATTTTCTGGGGACGTGGTTACTCTGCTAGCATTTTGTTCTCTCATTAATCTATTCTCCTCTGCACAAAATGACAAGACGGAAAAAATCACCTCAACAAAAAGAACAAGAGGCAGTACCGACTGCCAGGGACCTACTCAATACGGACATTAGTACGATGTCAGATCTAGAGTTCAGAATCATCACTTTAAAGATACTAGCTGGGCTTGAAAAAAATATGGAAGTTATTAGAGAAACTCTTTCTGGAGAAGTAAAAGAGCTAAAATCCAACCAAGTAGAAATCAAAAAGGCTATTAATGAGGTGCAATCAAAAATGGGGGCGCTAACTGCTAGAATAAATGAGGCAGAAGAGAGAATCAGTAATATAGAAGATGAAATGATGGAAAATAAAGAAGCTGAGAAAAAGAGAGATAAACAACTACTGGATCATGAGGGCAGAATTCGAGAGATAAGCGATACCATAAGACGAAACAACATTAGAATAATTGGGATCCCAGAAGAAGAAGAAAGAGAGAGAGGGGCAGAAGGTATAATGGAGCAAATTATAGCAGAGAACTTCCCTAATTTGGGGAAAGAAACAGGCATGAAAATCCAGGAAGCACAGAGAACCCCTCTCAAAATCAATAAAAATAGGTCAACTCCCCGACATCTAATAGTAAAACTTACGAGTCTCACAGACAAAGAGAAAATCCTGAAAGCAGCTCGGGAGAAGAGATATGTAACCTACAATGGTAGAAACATTAGATTGGCAACAGACCTATCCACAGAGACCTGGCAGGCCAGAAAGGACTGGCAGGATATATTCAGAGCACTAAATGAGAAAAATATGCAGCCAAGAATACTCTATCCAGCTAGGCTGTCATTGAAAATTGAAGGAGAGATAAAAAGCTTCCAGGACAAACAAAAACTAAAGGAATTTGCAAACACAAAACCAGCCCTACAGGAAATCTTGAAAGGGGTCCTCTAAGCAAAGAGAGACCCTAAAAGCAACATAGACCAGAAAGGAACACAGACAATATACGGTAACAGTCACCTTACAGGCAATACAATGGCACTAAATTCCTATCTTTCAATAGTTACCTTGAATGTAAATGGGCTAAATGCCCCAATCAAAAGACACAGGCTAACAGACTGGATTAAAAAACAAGATCCATCGATATGCTGTCTGCAAGAGACTCATTTTAGACCCAAAGACACCCCCAGATTGAAAGTGAGGGGGTGGAAAACCATTTACCATGCTAACGGACACCAAAAGAAAGCTGGGGTGGCAATCCTTATATCAGACAAATTAGATTTTAAACCAAAGACTGTAATAAGAGATGAGGAAGGACACTATATCCTACTTAAAGGATCTATCCAACAAGAAGATCTAACAATTGTAAATATCTATGCCCCTAACATGGGAGCAGCCAATTATATAAGGCAATTAATAACAAAAGCAAAGAAACACATCGACAACAATACAATAATAGTGGGGGACTTTAACATCCCCCTCACTGAAATGGACAGATCATCTAAGCAAAAGATCAACAAGGAAATAAAGACTTTAAATGACACACTGGACCAAATGGACTTCACAGACATATTCAGAACATTCCACCCCAAAGCAACGGAATACACATTCTTCTCTAGTTCCCATGGAACATTCTCCAGAATCGATCACATCCTAGGTCATAAATCAGGTCTCAACCGGTACCAAAAGATTGGGATCATTCCCTGCCTATTTTCAGACCACAATGCTTTGAAACTAGAACTCAATCACAAGAGGAAAGTCGGAAAGAACTCAAATACATGGAGGCTAAAGAGCATCCTACTGAAGAATGAATGGGTCAACCAGGAAATTAAAGAAGAATTAAAAAAATACATGGAAACCAATGAAAATGAAAACACAACTGTTCAAAATCTTTGGGATGCAGCAAAGGCAGTCCTAAGAGGAAAGTATATAGCAATACAAGCCTTTCTCAAGAAACAAGAAAGGTCTCAAGTACACAACCTAACCCTACACCTAAAGGAGCTGGAGAAAGAACAGCAAATAAAGCCTAAACCCAGCAGGAGAAGAGAAATCATAAAGATCAGAGCAGAAATCAATGAAATAGAAACTAAAAGAACAGTAGAACAGATCAACGAAACTAGGAGCTGGTTCTTTGAAAGAATTAACAAGATTGATAAACCCCTGGCCAGACTTATCAAAAAGAGAAGAGAAATGACCCAAATCAACAAAATCATGAATGAAAGAGGAGAGATCACAACCAACACCAAAGAAATACAAACAATTATAAGAACATATTATGAGCAACTCTATGCCAGCAAATTAGATAACCTGGAAGAGATGGATGCATTCCTAGAGATGTATCAACTACCAAAACTGAACCAGGAAGAAATAGAAAACCTGAACAGACCTATAACCACTAAGGAAATTGAAGCAGTCATCAAAAATCTCCCAAAAAACAAAAGCCCAGGGCCAGATGGCTTCCCAGGGGAATTCTACCAAACATTTCAAGAAGAATTAATACCTATTCTTCTGAAACTGTTCCAAAAAATCGAAATGGAAGGAAAACTTCCAAACTCATTTTATGAGGCCAGCATTACCTTGATCCCAAAACCAGACAAAGACCCCATCAAAAAGGAGAATTACAGACCAATATCCCTGATGAACATGGATGCAAAAATCCTCACCAAAATACTAGCCAATAGGATCCAACAGTACATTAAAAGGATTATTCACCATGACCAAGTGGGATTTATCCCTGGGCTGCAAGGTTGGTTCAACATCCGCAAATCAATCAATGTGATACAGTACATTAACAAAGGAAAGAACAAGAATCATATGATCCTCTCAATAGATGCAGAAAAAGCATTTGACAAAGTACAGCATCCTTTCTTGATCAAAACTCTTCAGAGTATAGGGATAGAGGGTACATACCTCAATATCATAAAAGCCATCTATGAAAAACCTACAGCAAATATTATTCTCAATGGGGAAAAACTGAGAGCTTTCCCGCTAAGGTCAGGAACGCGGCAGGGATGTCCACTATCACCACTGCTATTCAACATAGTATTGGAAGTCCTAGCCACAGCAATCAGACAACAAAAAGAAATCAAAGGCATCCAAATTGGCAAAGAAGAAGTCAAACTCTCACTCTTTGCAGATGATATGATACTTTATGTGGAAAACCCAAAAGACTCCACCCCAAAACTGCTAGAACTCATACAGGAATTCAGTCAAGTGGCAGGATATAAAATCAATGCACAGAAGTCAGTGGCATTCCTATACACCAACAACAAGACAGAAGAAAGAGAAATTAAGGAGTCGATCCCATTTACAATTGCACCCAAAACCATAAGATACCTAGGAATAAATCTAACCAAAGAGACAAAGGATCTGTACTCAGAAAACTATAAAATACTCATGAAAGAAATGGAGGAAGACACAAAGAAATGGAAAAACGTTCCATGCTCATGGATTGGAAGAACAAATATTGTGAAGATGTCAATGCTACCTAGAGCAATCTACACATTCAATGCAATCCCCATCAAAATACCATCCACTTTTTTCAAAGAAATGGAACAAATAATCCTAAAATTTGTATGGAACCAGAAAAGACCCCGCATAGCCAGAGGAATATTGAAAAAGAAAAGCAAAGCCGGTGGCATCACAATTCCGGACTTCAAGCTCTATTACAAAGCTGTCATCATCAAGACAGCATGGTACTGGCACAAAAACAGACACATAGATCAGTGGAACAGAATAGAGAGCCCAGAAATGGACCCTCAACTCTATGGTCAACTAATCTTCGACAAAGCAGGAAAGAATGTCCAATGGAACAAAGACAGTCTCTTCAACAAATGGTGTTGGGAAAATTGGACAGCCACATGCAGAAGAATGAAACTGGACCACTTCCTTACACCACACACAAAAATAGACTCCAAATGGTTGAAAGACCTCAATGTGAGACAGGAGTCCATCAAAATCCTAAAGGAGAACACAGGCAGCAACCTCTTTGACCTCAGCCGAAGCAACTTCTTCCTAGAAACATCGCCAAAGGCAAGGGAAGCAAGGGCAAAAATGAACTATTGGGACTTCATCAAGATAAAAAGCTTTTGC
>NW_023270816.1:7777868-7790384 GCF_011800145.1 Mirounga leonina
AGATTGGGATCATTCCCTGCCTATTTACAGACCACAATGCTTTGAAATAGAACTCAATCACAAGAGGAAAGTCAGAAAGAACTCCAATACATGGAGGCTAAAGAGCATCCTACTGAAGAATGAATGGGTCAACCAGGAAATTAAAGAAGAATTAAAAAAATACATGGAAACCAATGAAAATGAAAACACAACTGTTCAAAATCTTTGGGATGCAGCAAAGGCAGTCCTAAGAGGAAAGTATATAGCAATACAAGCCTTTCTCAAGAAACAAGAAAGGTCTCAAGTACACAACCTAACCCTACACCTAAAGGAGCTGGAGAAAGAACAGCAAATAAAGCCTAAACCCAGCAGGAGAAGAGAAATCATAAAGATCAGAGCAGAAATCAATGAAATAGAAACTAAAAGAACAGTAGAACAGATCAACGAAACTAGGAGCTGGTTCTTTGAAAGAATTAACAAGATTGATAAACCCCTGGCCAGACTTATCAAAAAGAGAAGAGAAATGACCCAAATCAACAAAATCATGAATGAAAGAGGAGAGATCACAACCAACACCAAAGAAATACAAACAATTATAAGAACATATTATGAGCAACTCTATGCCAGCAAATTAGATAACCTGGAAGAGATGGATGCATTCCTAGAGATGTATCAACTACCAAAACTGAACCAGGAAGAAATAGAAAACCTGAACAGACCTATAACCACTAAGGAAATTGAAGCAGTCATCAAAAATCTCCCAAAAAACAAAAGCCCAGGGCCAGATGGCTTCCCAGGGGAATTCTACCAAACATTTCAAGAAGAATTAATACCTATTCTTCTGAAACTGTTCCAAAAAATCGAAATGGAAGGAAAACTTCCAAACTCATTTTATGAGGCCAGCATTACCTTGATCCCAAAACCAGACAAAGACCCCATCAAAAAGGAGAATTACAGACCAATATCCCTGATGAACATGGATGCAAAAATCCTCACCAAAATACTAGCCAATAGGATCCAACAGTACATTAAAAGGATTATTCACCATGACCAAGTGGGATTTATCCCTGGGCTGCAAGGTTGGTTCAACATCCGCAAATCAATCAATGTGATACAGTACATTAACAAAGGAAAGAACAAGAATCATATGATCCTCTCAATAGATGCAGAAAAAGCATTTGACAAAGTACAGCATCCTTTCTTGATCAAAACTCTTCAGAGTATAGGGATAGAGGGTACATACCTCAATATCATAAAAGCCATCTATGAAAAACCTACAGCAAATATTATTCTCAATGGGGAAAAACTGAGAGCTTTCCCGCTAAGGTCAGGAACGCGGCAGGGATGTCCACTATCACCACTGCTATTCAACATAGTATTGGAAGTCCTAGCCACAGCAATCAGACAACAAAAAGAAATCAAAGGCATCCAAATTGGCAAAGAAGAAGTCAAACTCTCACTCTTTGCAGATGATATGATACTTTATGTGGAAAACCCAAAAGACTCCACCCCAAAACTGCTAGAACTCATACAGGAATTCAGTCAAGTGGCAGGATATAAAATCAATGCACAGAAGTCAGTGGCATTCCTATACACCAACAACAAGACAGAAGAAAGAGAAATTAAGGAGTCGATCCCATTTACAATTGCACCCAAAACCATAAGATACCTAGGAATAAATCTAACCAAAGAGACAAAGGATCTGTACTCAGAAAACTATAAAATACTCATGAAAGAAATGGAGGAAGACACAAAGAAATGGAAAAACGTTCCATGCTCATGGATTGGAAGAACAAATATTGTGAAGATGTCAATGCTACCTAGAGCAATCTACACATTCAATGCAATCCCCATCAAAATACCATCCACTTTTTTCAAAGAAATGGAACAAATAATCCTAAAATTTGTATGGAACCAGAAAAGACCCCGCATAGCCAGAGGAATATTGAAAAAGAAAAGCAAAGCCGGTGGCATCACAATTCCGGACTTCAAGCTCTATTACAAAGCTGTCATCATCAAGACAGCATGGTACTGGCACAAAAACAGACACATAGATCAGTGGAACAGAATAGAGAGCCCAGAAATGGACCCTCAACTCTATGGTCAACTAATCTTCGACAAAGCAGGAAAGAATGTCCAATGGAACAAAGACAGTCTCTTCAACAAATGGTGTTGGGAAAATTGGACAGCCACATGCAGAAGAATGAAACTGGACCACTTCCTTACACCACACACAAAAATAGACTCCAAATGGTTGAAAGACCTCAATGTGAGACAGGAGTCCATCAAAATCCTAAAGGAGAACACAGGCAGCAACCTCTTTGACCTCAGCCGAAGCAACTTCTTCCTAGAAACATCGCCAAAGGCAAGGGAAGCAAGGGCAAAAATGAACTATTGGGACTTCATCAAGATAAAAAGCTTTTGCAAAGCAAAGGAAACAGTTAACAAAACCAAAAGACAACCGACAGAATGGGAGAAGATATTTGCAAATGACATATCAGATAAAGGGCTAGTATCCAAAATCTATAAAGAACTCATCAAACTCAACACCCAAAGAACAAAGAATCCAATCAAGAAATGGGCAGAAGACATGAACAGACATTTTTCCAAAGAAGACATCCAAATGGCCAACAGACACATGAAAAAGTGCTCAAAATCGCTCGGCATCAGGGAAATCCAAATCAAAACCTCCATGAGATACCACCTCACACCAGTCAGAATGGCTAAAATGAACAAGTCAGGAAACGACAGATGTTGGCGGGGATGCGGAGAAAGGGGAACCCTCCTACACTGTTGGTGGGAATGCAAACTGGTGCAGCCACTCTGGAAAACTGTATGGAGGTTCCTCAAAAAGTTGAAAATAGAGCTACCATATGATCCAGCAATTGCACTACTGGGTATTTACCCCAAAGATACAAAAGTAGGGATCCGAAGGGGTACATGCACCCCGATGTTTATAGCAGCAATGTCCACAATAGCCAAACTGTGGAAAGAGCCAAGATGTCCATCGACAGATGAATGGATAAAGAAGATGTGGTATATATACACAATGGAATATTATGCAGCCATCAAAAGGAATGAGATCTTGCCATTTGCAACGACGTGGATGGAACTGGAGGGTATTATGTTGAGTGAAATAAGTCAAACAGAGAAAGACATGTATCATATGATCTCACTGATATGAGGAATTCTTAATCGCAGGAAACAAACTGAGTGTTGTTGGAGTGGGGGTTGGGGTGGGAGGGATGGGGGGACTGGGTGATAGACACTGGGGAGGGTATGTGCTCTGGTAAGCGCTGTGAATTGTGCAAGACTGTTGAATCTCAGATCTGTACCTCTGAAACAAATAATGCAATATATGTTAAGGAAAAAAAAAAGAAGAAGAAGGTAGCGGGAGGGGAAGAATGAAGCGGGGGAAATAGGAGGGGTAGACGAACCATGAGAGACGATGGACTCTGAAAAACAAACAGGGTTCTAGAGGGGAGGGGGGTGGGAGGATGGGTTAGCCTGGTGGTGAGTATTGAGGAGGGCACATTCTGCATGGAGCACTGGGTGTTATGCACAAACAATGAATCATGGAACACTTCATCTAAAACTAATGTTGTAATGTATGGGGATTAACATAAGAATAAAAAAATGAAAAAAAAAAATAAAAAAAAAAAATAAAAAAATAAAAATCCCCTATTCCGTCCCATTCACATAGTTACTGCTATTACCCATTCCCTCCATGAGGGGCACTCCAGCAGATGACTGCAAAGGAATCACATGCCATATTGAATAGAGAAAGTGAGATCTGTGCTGAATATTTCACCCTTTCACTGATTCAAAGATTTCTGTATGTTTTTCAGCTGAAGCATCTCCATTGAAAGTCTTGAGTGAAAAAGGACGTGTAAATGGAATGCAAAACAGGAAATACTTTCAGCCATTTTAAATGGCTTAATATGAGAACAAGACCATGAAACTGGGGGCATGGGGTAGGCAGTATGGGGCAGGGTGGGACGGGGATGATCCATGACCAAATGACAGAAGAGTAAACCCCAAACTCCATGCCAGCGTTCTCAACAGTAATGATTTTCAGGAGCAGATCAGCCCAAACTATTAATGGAGACCCCTTGCCTGTTTCCATGGGTGGGGTCTCCCCTCAATTTCTAGGGGATGTTCTGCCAGCCTGAGGACTGGGTCTGGAGGCTTGCTGTTCACTGAGGCTTTGCCTTGCAAGAACAACCAAGTTCCAACAAATCAGGTATCTATAAGTAGACATAATTCCAAAGCAATGCTGGATAATATTTACTCTCACATGATTCAAAAGGCTTGTCAAGATTTCTAGGTATTTTAGGATTGGTTTTGCAAAAATGGATTACTCTATTCACAAAGTATATCAGAAGCCATTAGTGCAGATGGTGGGAGGGGAGTTTCACCGCCACCTAGGATGCAGAAAACTGGAAAGAGGATTCCTCCTACCCTGGCCAGAAGAAAAAACTACCAAACTGCAAAAACATGGCTTTTTTTTAATCCATCAAAGAGCTGAGGTCACAGAGCAAATAAGTGGCCTAAAATCTAAGGAAAGGGAAGCCCCCATGGTGAGGGAAGGCAGAGGGGCACTGGCTCACCTGTAGCCGAGCACGGGATGGAGAGGCGCTGGAAACCAGACATGAAGAATTGAGCAAAAAGATAGTCACAGGCGCCTCTTGACACACTTGTCGTGGGTGCTTATGGGAAGACCGGGCGTGGAAAGCCCTGGTCCGGTGCAGCCGGGAGGAGGACTAGCTCACGGATGCAGACAAGGCAAGAGGTGTCTCCCGGACTCTCCTCTCCCCGAAAATAAAGCTCTGAGCGCTCGTGCAGGCGCAAACCCCGTCTTTCCCAGTGCGCATTAGAGGTCCCCACGGCAGCTGGGGACAGGGTAAAAGGGAGAAAGTTCTCTGCCTTGGGAAAGCTGAAGGAAACTCCTGGAGCCAGGATCCTAAACCACTACAGAGGGATGCTCCATCACTGGAGGAGGAAAAGAAAATCTACCCCCACAAGACGTCCCAGAATCACCAAGGAAAAACCCATGAGCCAGGTACATGGGAGCTGCCTAAGATGGAGGCTAACCCGGGACCACAGAGAAATGCCCCCTGCCCAGGTCCTGCCACCAGGCTAGCAGCTTGCCGCTGGAAGCCCCCTGTCGTGGGCTGAACTATGTCCCCCCAAAAGATATAGGTCAGTCTCAACCTCTGGTACCTGTGAATGTGACCTGATTTGGAAATAGGGTCTTTGGAGATGTAATCGAGTTAATGGAATAATTGCAATCAAATAATTGAAATTGTTCTTGTCTTATATTAGTTGCCCTATATTCCACCTCAAACTTTCCCTTCTTTATTCGAGCTTTTCATAACTATCTAAGCACATCCTATTTGTGTTCATTTCATTTCCAAACTGAAGTAATCTAAGTTCTCCAATAAGTTTTATTTTTAATTAGAAGAGTTTTCAATTTTTTTAATTAATCAAAACTTTAGAAAGATTGACAGCTTTACGAGGAAAATCAGGTTCCACATTTCAATGTATATTATTCAAATATGGTCTTTTGCATAAGGGGCTTATAATTCAGTTATACTAACTAGCCCCCTATACTAACTAGAAAATCTTAGTTGAAGCTCCTGCATTTGGCACAGTCTAGAGTCCAAATGTTAGAGAGATAATGGTTGATAAATCTGAGAATACTTTTTAAAAATTGGATTTGGTCAATGTTAGGACTTTTTTTTAGATTGTATTTATTTCAGAGAGAGAGTGCAAGCATGGCGGGGGGAAAGGCAGAAGGAGAAGCAGACTCCCCGCTGAGCAGGGAGCCCGATGTGGGACGCGATCCCAGGACCCTGGGATCACGACCTGAGCAGAAGGCAGACGCTTCACCAACTGAGCCATCCAGGTGTCCCTAAAAGAGGTCTTTAAATAAAATGTTACTGCAAATAAAGATCAAGCACTTTTTGACAACTAGTTCATTCATTCATTAAATAGTATTAAATGCTTACTATATGCCAGGTACTTTCCAAGGCATTTGAGATACCTCAATGAACAAACAAAACAAAACATAAATACCCATGCCTTCAAGGAGCTTACATTTTGGCAGAAAGAGACTAAGAGAGAGGTAAGTCAATCGCAAAGCATGTTGGAAGGTGGTAAATATTCTGGGGGGAAAAAGAAAAGGAGAAGAAAGGGAACGTAGCAGGGGCAGGTCACATTGCAGGATGAAAATAGAAGAACAGGGCAGAGAAAAATATGGAATTTGGGGGGAACACAATCAACAGATCAAATTAAATAATCCATATTTACAAATCTATTAAAATGTGGCTATTTTACCTATTTGATGTTTTTTAATCACTATCGACTCTGCTCATACTCTATGCTTATTGAGCCTTCAACTATTATACTCAATATCAATCTACAATCAAATATTTGCACTTACACAAAATTCTAATGTGCATAAAAGTATTTATGAAGATCTTGCCAAGTGTGGCAAGAGTTTCAACTCTAGGATATGTGGAATTCCGCTGTCTCTTCCTGGGGATCATTAGAGAAAGAGAAAACTGGGGTTTGTGTATAGAAATGGAAACAAAAAGCAGATGGCAAAGCAGGAGTGAAGGCTTTTTACAGTGAAGTCCTAGAAATAAAGGATGTGAAGAGGATAGGAGACCAGGACTTAGAGTTTGGTGATGACCTCTTAGATCTGTCAAGAAGAAGGATGGTAAGAAATATGTCAGAGGGACACACACGAGGTCCCTGTGAGCAGGAGCACTTGCCTCAGGTTTTAGAAGGACCTCTCTGGCTGTTGAGCTGGGGGCCCGAGTCGGGGAGGAGACCAAGGAGAGAAGCAGGGGGACCAGTAAGAAGTGATCACTATAATGCAGGCAAAATATGACCTTGGGTGAGTGTAACGTGGTACCCAAGTGGCTCTGGCAGGTGGGAGTCCTGTGATTCCAGATCTTCTCTGAGGATAAATCAAGCAGAGCTATTTTTAACAGGGAACGTGACATTCAATCTCTATCATCGCTCTCCTGGTGAGTTCTCGTCACAGCAGATGAGCAAAGCTGGTGGGGGCAGAGATAGCTAGAAACTGAAATGCTTTTCATCGTGTCTTTAAAATATTTTGACAACTCAGATGTTTAATCTCTGATTCTGCAGATGTAGACAATCTGCATGTCAATGCTCCACGACGCTGCTTATATATGGCAAAAGTAAGTTCAAAGTTTAATTGACGTATTCTATAGAGATTGCAAAGTATTCCTATTTTCTACTAATAGAGGCTGAGGAATGTGCATGAGTCAATAAGGTAAAATCTATGAATGGGCAGGCTGGAAACACAGCGGATGCTGGGTGTCAATCAATAATGGACATGTCCCCATCCTAGCCAGCAAGGCACTGTCCAGAAACCACAACATGTGATTTGTGTGACCACATCATTATTAGTCATGGGTAGGGAAGGAAAATCTCTTCCTCTACCCTTCAAGGTCTTCCAGCTGGACAAGAATTAAATTTACATGAGACAGATTAACAGGAAAAAAAACCCAATGTCCTGTTACCTGTGCACAGAAGCCCAACAATGAAAAGGACCAGGAGAGGCAGTTTTTATACATTTCAGACAAAAACACAATACATTTGTGAAGAATTGACAGGATAAAGAAAACAGGTGTTGGGGAGCTTTAATTAATAGGGAATTTGGGAATTTGGGCTGAGGTATTAGATTAGGAAAAAAGTAACAAAGTTTGTTTCTAGGGCGTTCTCAGCTTTAAAGTCCAGATCTCTGATAATAAGGATGTCTTTTAACTTCTTAGTAAAAAGAAAGTATTTTTCATGAGTGATTTTTTCCTGTTTTCCTGCTCAGGGGGACAGAGGAGGCTCTGAGTGCCCTTGTATCAATTGCTGCCTAAGTAACTTTTACTTAAAACAATCAATATACCAAAGTGGCCCCTTTTGGGGCAGGCTGCCCTTGGCCCCTACACAGGGGTGTAGCATTTTGTCTCCCATTCCAGGCTCATCCTTTCACTGAAATATATAGAAACGGGAGGGGCTTTAAAGTTAGCAATACTACCAGAATTGCTAACTCTCTCTGCTGTCAACATCCAGAGAGACTATTAAAAACAGAAATTCACTTAAACTGTGGTATATATGCTTTAGGTTACATATTCAAAACAAGGTTTCTTTGGAGAGATAATTATATCTACAAAAGGAAAGTCACCTTTCTCTGTGAAATTTAAGGATTTCTGGGCACATGGTGGGGAGAGAGACAGAAGTACCAAAAGCAGAACAGTTTGTGGACAGTTTCAGGGCAGACCCACCAGGATACAGAAGAGGCACCAAGAACCACCTCCCCATATAGGGTGACGGAGACAGTGCCCAACTCCCATCCCGTAGCAAGCATGCGACAAGGCCAAGCAAACCACACCACCGAGATCTTCTCAATCTCAATCACCAGTATTGTGCTCTTTGTTGAGCAATAGATACATTTTTCTCTAGATGTGCTCTTTTTCAAGGAAGTGATTATATAAATCTGAATTCCAAACATATATTAAAACACTTCTTTGTATATTAACGTCTCCTAGTCCTTTTTTCAGGAATAATAACCGGTTTCAGTTTAAACAGCTCAAAGGTGTAAGTGACTCCGGACAATGTTATTAATTTTTGTTTCCCCGGCGCGGGCCAGCACAGACTCAGCCCTCAATCAAGTGTTAGGAATGAATGCTTGGATGCATGAGATCATAAAGATGGTCTGACCCGAGCTCTGTAGGGAAGAGAAATCGAATCAAGTTGGCAGAGGAGAGGTTTTGTGAGGATGCTACAGGCCAGAGCTAGGACTCACAAGGCATTTCTGGGGGAGGCGGGGAGTAGCTCATGGCACATCTGATCTCAGCCTCTGTCTGCATGTTACAGGATTTTTATTCCTTTAGTGCCCGAGGTTCTTCATCACACCACTCTGAAAAATGAAGAGGTAGACCAGATGAAGAGTGGTGGGCAGCAAAGCAGAGTTCATTGAGCAACAGTAAAAAGCTCCAGGAGAAGGAGGGGACCCGAGAGTTTGCCTCTTTGTCGTTCAAATCTAAGGGTTTTTAAAGGCTCTTTGAGGAACTATCTTGAGCATCCTGAGTGTGGGCCCCCGTGGATTGGCTGCTGAGTTGTGCCAATCAGAGCTCTGATCATGCACCCGTCTACCTAGCGGGTTATTGTTCACGTGTTGATGGTCTTTGGGGCTGACAACCGGAGACTAACTGCCTCAGCTTGTGATAGTGACCAATGTTTTAAGGTTCATTGTTTTGTTGCAGGATGTTTTGCAAAAGTCACTTCGGCAGAGGCTTCTAGACAGGATGCTCTTGTGGTCTTGTCTAAGCTGTAAAACAGGATGCTGGTGCGCTTTTGTCTTAGCTGTCCCAGCTCCCTGCTTTCTTGCTGGGGACCCTGGCCCTGATGACCTAAGTGTCCAGTTAACTCCTAACACACACACACACACACACACACACACACACCACGTCTTCTCTGTCCTGCTTATGACGGGCTCTCTCTCTTCATTGTTGCCTTGTTACTGCCACTGCCACTCACAGCCCCTCCCCCACACTGGACAACACCTGCAGCTTGACTCCCGTGTCCCTGTGCCTCTCTCCTGAGATCTTTCTTTGGCCACAGAGGCCTGCTGGCTCATGCAAGGGCAACCCTGACCCAGTCAAAGATGGGACTGGACAAGTCACTTCCCCAGCGTCCACACTCCTTGGAGGGATCGTTCAGAGCCTAGGTGTCCCCACGTGTCCCAGCTACCCCCAGCAGGCCTGCAACATGCTTTCCATTGGGCAATCACCCTAGGGCTCAGGGGTCCACCTGGCAGCGTTGAGGGTGGGCACCTCCTACCTGCTGCCCACCCACGGAACGTGTGGAATTCCCTCAGAAGGAGATTGCTGCAGTGATGAGCATCTCCAAACTATGTCTCTCATGGGACTTGATTCTCTCGACAGTTATCATGAATTATGATTACCTCTCATTTTGAAAGAGGGAAAACAGGAAGTTAAGGCACTGAGCAATTCCCACCATGTTCCAAACCCTGCCTGGTCCTGTCAGGACACACAGCGGAGACTGAAAGATCACCTGTCTCAGCTTCTCCTTCAGCGACTGGAGGCTCCCATCAAATACTCGGGGTTCTTTGAAATATTGTGGATGACGCACCAATGAGAGCTCCCAAGTCATGGTTCTGCACATGCCAAGGAAACTTGAAAGTGTACGATTTAGACGAGGGGGAAATGAAAAGTCATGCTCTGAACTTTACACATGAGAAGGAAGTACAGTAGCCCAATAGGCTTACCACAAACGTGAAGAGGGATACTCTAAGAAAGAATAAGCTAATAGTTATGTTTCTGAAACAATTAGATTAATAAATGCTCAGCCATTTTACAAGAGCATAAACCAATTTTATTTGTGTGCAAGGTCCTTGAGATTAAAAAAAAAATCAATAGAGGCCGTTTCACTTTACTACCTCAAGAGATTTTTAGCACATTTTGTCATTTCTACCAAGAACTGTGAGCTCAGTCTGTATTGAAAGTATAGGAAAATGTGTAGCAAGGCATTGTCCAGAGAGAGGGAAAATCTGAATTACTTTCAGTGAACTGAGAGGATTTGAAATGGAAAATACAGTGAAGCAAATAATTACCTTGAAACAGATCTTAAATACGCAATCACTTATGAGAGTGATTGCATTTCGGAAAAGTCCAAGATAAATTCTTGTAAGAGTAGACAATAAGAAATCTAGGTGATTTGGTTCAAAGATAATTTTCTTAACTAAAAATGAAGAGTCTGAATTCACATATAAAAAATCATACCCAGGGCGCCTGGGTGGCACAGTCGGTTGAGCAGCCAACTCTTGGTTTTGACTCAAGTTGTGATCTCAGCATCGTGAGATCGAGCCCTGATCTCTCTCTCTCTCTCTCTCAAATAAATAAATCTAAAAAAAAAGTCATACCCAATATTTATGCTATTTTGAGCAAGAGTGGTCTAGATTTGAACCCCCGACGTAGTCCTACATGAAGCATGCTTCCCCTGCCCTTTGAGTGTTCCTGGCGCTGGGGGTGGAACTCATTCCCGTGGTTAAGGTTACTGCCCATGCACTCGTCCCTCAATCATGCAGCAGACGCACAGGGAGTCCTCCCTGCATTTGCTTCCTACTGCAGCTGTAACAAAGTAACACAGACTGGCTTACACAACAGAAACTTACCGCCTGGCTGTCCTGGGGGCTGTGGGTCTGGGATGCGGGCATCACCCAGGCCACGCTCGCTCTGAAGGAGCTGGGAAGATCCCAGGCTCCCTCGGGGCTCCCGGTGGTTCCCTGGCTTGTGGCAGCAGAACTTGTGTCTCTCATGGTGTTCTCCCCGTGTCCACAGTCCCACCAGCTGCATGGGATTAGGGCCCATTACTCCAGTATGATCTCACCTTAATCATCTGCAGAGACCTTATGTCCAAGTAAGGTCATATCTGAGATCCTGGGTCTTAGAATTCCAACACCTTTTGGGAGGACACAGTTCCACCCACAGCAGTCATGAACACGCATCAAGCATTATGAAGATTTTAAGGTGCTGATATGGTACCTGCCCACAAGACCCAAAGCCCTCTTCTGGGGGACACTGACCCATAAACAGCATATTACCATATCTGTGATAATATATGCCGAGGAGGGGCTGCATGCCCACTCTGTGATGGCAAAGACAGCTTCCTGGACACGGTGAACATCTGAGATGGTTCTTAAAAATGAATCCTACTTAATGCAGCAAGAAGGAAGGGCGGGGTGTTCTAGGCTGGAAACCTCCCCTGTTGTGGAGAGGGTGTGATGCTGGGGAGGGCCAGGGCGAAGCGTGCTTGTGAAGGGGGCAGTGACATAGGACGGACAGGGGGTTAATCGGAAAGGATCACCCACTTTAGCGACAACAGCGCCCTCCAAGTGCCAGGGCAGAGGCCTGAGAGCAGCCCTGTTGGCTGGAAGTAAGGAAGGTGGAAGGCAATGACAATAAACTCTTTTTTCAGGTAAGTTTGCTAGCAAGGAGGAAAGCAGCAAATGAAGGAGGCTCCAGGCATCAGACAACCTGAAGCTGTGGCTCAGATGAGGCATGGTCCTCTTGCAGGTGGAGGAGAGCCTGCCGGCCAAGACCGGGGCGAGCGGTGCGGAGCCCACCCCAGGGGACCGCTCCTCTCTGGACCCATGGGTGGGTCCGCCTTTTTTTTCGGCGCCCCTTCTCAGCGCTGTCCCCGATGGGCCTCTAGAGGCTACAGGAACCTGCTCCCAGCTGCACAAGAACATCCCTCCCTGTCATCTAAGTGGCGGCGCGTTTCAGTCCTGCTCCCACCCCAGGCCAGTAAGAGTCCCTGAGTTCCTAACCAAACAGCACCAGCTCCCAGAGTCAGAACAACTCAGGGAACTCATTAAAATGTTGAACACTACATCAGAAACTAGCTATGTACTGTATGGTGACTAACATAACATAATATAAATAAATAAATAAATAAATAAATAAATAAATAAATAAATAAATA
>NW_023270816.1:7790394-7803726 GCF_011800145.1 Mirounga leonina
ATAAATAAATAAATAAATAAATAAATAAATAAATAAATAAATAAATAAATAAATGTCAATTGCCCAGGTCCCACTAATCTCTGATTTCATTGGTCTCAGTTGAGGCTCAGGCACCCAGTTTTTTAAAGAATTTCCCACCATGGCACCTAGGTGGCTCAGACAGTTAAGCGTCTGCCTTCGGCTCAGGTCATGATCTCAGGGTCCTGGGATCGAGCACCCCCATCGGGCTCCCTGCTCAGCGGGGAGTCTGCTTCTCCCTCTCCCTCTGCCACTCCCCTTGCTTGCGCTCTCCCTCTCTCTCTCAAATAAATAAATAAAATCTTAAAAAAAAATAAAAGAATTTCCTACAGATGAGCTTAATCTGCAGACTACATTGATTTAGACAAATTTGGGATCCACTCTTTAAGCTCAAAGGAAGGTCGGGGCTGTGGCATTACAAGGGCTACCATGCAGGAGAGGTGGGTGTTATGAAAAAAATTAAAAATGGAAAACAATTTTAAAAACACAGAGTCTTCTGGAAGGCAGAAGTGGGTAATGGTTGCTGTGTTAACAGCCAACTCAGTAGAAGAATAAAATCAAGGGCGGTCTTTAGTTTTGTTTTCCCCTATGTTTGGAATGTGGCTCACTTGGGCATGTTCACCAGTTAAGGGAAAAACCCATAGGGCAGCTGGGAGGCTTAGTCGGTTAAGTGTCTGGCTCTTGGATTCCCCTCAGGTCATTCTCTCAGGGTCATGAGATCAAGCCCCACACTGGGCTCCTGGTGGGGCTCTGTGCGGGGATCCTCTCCCTCTCCCTCCACCCCTTCCCTCTCTCTCTCTCTCTCTCTAAAAAAAAAAGGGAAAATTGAAGATAAAGGACAGAGGGCACACTCAATGAAGTGAGGTTACTGAAGAGTCAGTGAAGGCTATGTCTGCACACTCAGAGTTCACAACAAACTAAACGGGCATAAAAGTTATTAACATACCCTGGGGCCCCTGCTCATAAGAGTAGAGTCTGAGATCCAGAACAAGCTTCTCCTTAGCAACAGGAAGTCATCAGACAAGTTGTACCGGAGGTAGTGAGTCTCAGAGAGCAGTTCTTTGAGGCCCCCAAAACCAGTGGTTACCTCCGCCCCTTGGGGAGCAGTGTCCTTAATCTGATAACCGCTGCCAGCTCAGGAACGTGCTCATCTACTCAGAGTGCCCTGACTCCCTCACTATTCCTGGCAGGAAAGAGACAAAAGCGAATCTACGACACACCCAATAGCAGAGTCTGCAAATTCATCCTGGAATTCAAAATTCTCCTCTTAAACTTAGCTAGCAGAAAACATGGGAGAAATGACATTGGTGGAGCAGATCCTATAGTTCTTGAGGTAATTCACATTTTAAATGAATTAGATCCAAGGGATTTATACACACTTGAACATAAAACATAGTACTCATTTAAATATAATAACTAGAAGGCTGAACGGAGTGCTGAAGCTGAGCAAACTCAGATGATAAAGTAGTAATTTTAGATCTGGTCTCTACAGTAACAATAAATGGAGACTATGAAAAAATTATAGCTTAGTCTTGCAAAAATGTTCCTCCTTAGAATTTATTTTTACATTTATGAATGAATCTAAAGTAAATTAGAATATGGGACCAAATCCAAGTTAAGATATTCAGCATTCTGAAGATAAAGACATTTTCTAAAGTTTAAATGTGCTCACTAACCAAAAAAATGTGCTCATTAACTACAAGTTCAAGTTAATTAAGATTATAAAAATAATTCAAAAAAAAAGGCAGTGGTGTTTGATTAAAGTTATTGCTGTTTCACTCATTCTGTTGATTTGGCCAATGTCCTTTATTAGTGTTATGAATAGGGATATATATATATATATCAATGAATATCTTTCACAATTCTTTAATAGAAATACATAGTAATTGGATACATTTGACCTAGTGGCAAATTATCCTTTGTGATAAAACATTGTTAAATGCACAGTAATCTTCTAAGATTCCATGCAACTTTAAACATCATCTAGAATTATTTTGGTATTAAGACATTTCTATTCTGCTACTATTAATGCCTTATCCTTGAACATTTCCCCAGTTTCTTCCACTGCCGATTTCTCCTGTTCTTTTCATGTTTCCCGCATCACAGAGACCAGAGAGAAACCCTCAGGATCCAGATCAAGGATTCACTATGTGTGTATGCACACCACAAGCCCCACTAGATGCTCAAAAAAAGAAAATGAGTTATTTTTGGAAAATGCTGCATGGTACATCTCCTTAGAGATGGACAGTGAGCTGAAAGAATGGCCTAGAAGAAGAAGTGATCTCAAATTTAGTTCTAATCTTGGACAAATCCCTTCATCTAATTGCTTTTTCATTCTTAATCTGTAAATTAGGGCCTGGATTTAGAACTCACAGATGTTAGAATTGAAAGGGAAGTTTAAAGTCATCTGGTCAGGGGCACCTGGGTGGCTCAGTCATTAAACATCTGCCTTTGGCTCAGGTCATGGTCCCAGGGTCCTGGGATCGAGCCCCACATGGGGCTCCCTATTCGGCAGGAAGCCTGCTTCTCCCTTTCCCACTCCCCCTGCTTGTGTTCCCTCTCTCGTTGTGTCTCTCTCTGTCAAATAAATAAATAAAATCTTAAAAAAAAATAGTCATCTGGTCTGATCAAACACGTATTTCTATTTTATACGTGTGCATGTAATGTTATGAAAAGCTATATTTTTATTCTTCTGAAAGGATTATCTAATAAATGATGCTAAAAAGCTATCTATTATGGAAAAGCGGTAGTATGGGAAAACATTAAGCAATAATTTCAGTGAAAAAGGCCGGAAAATTTATTTTTGTAATAGAACATGTAAAAAACTAGAAAAATAAAAAACATTGGCAGGAATAAGTAAACATCCCCAAAGTATGAACATGGATAACCTCTGGATGTACAGAATTGTAGACAGTTTCCTACTTTTTTACATTGTTGAGTATTGTCTAAAATTTCTAAGAGGTCAACATTACTTTTAGAAGAGCAAAACACTACACTCAGAAAATAATACATATTCTGAAGTTTTACCCTTCTCTCCCCAGAAAAGCTCAACTTCCTAATTTCCAAATTAGGGGACTGTAAGAGTAGGTGAAAATTCTGTCAGTTGCTTAATCCATTTTTCAAAGATTTTCAAGGTAGTTTAATTTTATGTGAAAAGTGAATGACCGTCAAGAGAATGAGAAGGCAAGCCACTAACTGAGACAGAATTTTTGCAAAAGACATAGCTAATGAAGAACTGTTATCCAAAATATGCAAAGAGCTCTTAAAACTCAGCAATGAGGAAATGAACAATCCAATTAAAAAAATGGGCAAAAGACCTAAACAGACACCTCCCCAGAGAAGACATGCAGATGGCAAAGAGCAGGTGAAAAGATGCTCCACATCATGTGCCCCGAGGGACATGCCAATTAAAAGAATGAAGTATCCCTACACACCTATCAGAATGAGCAAACTCCAGAACACAGAAGACACCAAAGGCGAGGATGTGGAGCAATAGGAACTCCCATTTACCACTGGTGGGCATGCACATGGCAATATGGTATAACCACTTTGGAAGATAGTCTGGTAGTTTCTTACGAAACAAAATATACTCTTACCAAATGATCCAGCAACTGCACTCTTTAGTATTTGTCCACATGAGTTGAATACTCATGCCCACACAAACACCTGCATATTAATGTTGATAGCAGCTTTGCTTATAATTGCCAAAACCAACAAGTCCGTCAGCAGGTGAGAGTATAAATACACTGTGGTACCTCCAAACAATGGAATATTATTCAGCACTGAAAAGAAATGAGCTATCAGTTCAAGAAAAGACATCCAGGAAACTTGAATGCATATTACTAAGTGAAAAAAACAAATAAATAAAATAAAATCTTTAAAAAAAGGGGGGGGGCGCCTGGGTGGCTCAGTCGTTAAGCGTCTGCCTTCGGCTCAGGTCATGATCCCAGGGTCCTGGGATCAAGCCCCACATCCGGCTCCCTGCTCGGCCAGGAGCCTGCTTCTCCCTCTCCCACTCCCCCTGCTTGTGTTCCTTCTCTAGCTGTCTCTCTCTCTCTGTCAAATAAATAAAATAAAATCTTTTAAAAAAAGTCAGTCTGTAAGGGCTACAGACAGCATGATCCCAACTATATGACATTTTGGAAAAGACGAAACTATGGAGACAGTGAAAAGATCCATGGTTGCCATAGGTGAGTGGGGGAGGGATGACTATGTATAGCACAGAAGATTTTTAGGGCAGCGAATCTATTCTATTTGGTATTAAAATGGTGACAAGTCATTATAGAGACTTGTGGGGGCAGAGTTTACCTGGGAAATCTCTGTACTTTCTGCTCAATTTTGCTGTAACCTAAAGCTGCTCTAAAAAAACGAAGTCTATTAAAAAACTGAATAACTTTACTTATAAATATAAATAAACAGCCTCTGTCCTTGGAATTTTAAATCATTGCTTTTAATGCAAAGAATAATATGGAGATAGAGGGGAAGCCTGGGGAATAATCTTGAGGATCTATAAAGAGAATATTGCTGGAGCCTTTGGATCACCAGCCCCCGCCCCCCCCCCATCCCCACCCCCTCCCCGATGCCTCACCCACCACTCCTGCCACCATCCTGGGACCAAATACCTGCCTGGATTTATCTATAAAACAGGCCAATAAAAGATCTTTTTTTTTTATGATACCAATTTAAGTTGCTTGCTGTCCCTTGAAAAGAGTTCTATACTTTAAAGAGTCCTAGTAGATTATTCTCACAAACACAAAACCTCATAAAAGCTAAGTAACGTAGCAATTGAAACTAAGCTCACTGGTAGATGCGCTTTCGCTTCTCTACTAACTTAGCGTTCGCTTCAGGTCCACCATGTGAACAAGGGCAGACGTGGCTGTGCGGATGCTCAGCAACGGAAGGAACATGTCTTCAGCGAGCTTGAAATGCCCAGAAAACAGGCGCTTGCAATAGTTACAATATTTATATTTATAATGAGTTTGCATTTTATGTAACTTGATCTATAAACTTCGCTCTAATGTAAATCGAAAATTCATTTAATTCCTTAGAAAATGCATTCTCACCTTTTCCTCCAGCTGGCGCGCAGGTGGTGCTCATGCGCACAGACTGTTGTGGGGAGGGGGCGGGAGCAGATTCAGTATCCAACCTCAGCCCCGCACCTTCATCTCCAAAACAAAAAACCAAGCAGAGGGCAAGTGAGATGATGTCTTAACGGAATACACTGCAACGGGGGCGACTGGGAACATGGTTCTCCAGTGGTATTCCCACCTTGTGAGCACCACCCGCTTCCCGGACGCCTCCACGCCCCGGGTGAGGGTGCTGGGATCCCAGTGAGACCTGCCCTCCTGTGTGCATGCATCCCGCCTCTTCACACTTTCTCCCAGGGATTCTAGGACTTTGGGGGATTCCCTTTCCCCCAGTAGGTCTGGGGATCCCCAAGGATTTTGGGGTGTGTCCCCGAGTCTGATTTCATCCTAGCGCCCCTCTCACCACACACAGGGAACATGCCTCAGCAGTTGAGCTACGTGCAAAACATCAAAGCGCCCCCCCCCCCCCCCGTGTCACCTCTGCCTGACGCCAGCCAGCTCGGGCTGAGCCTGGAGAGCACGCCGGGAGAGTCGGACACTGGGGCTTATTCAGGCGTATGAACGCACACCAGGGGGCCCCATCCCCGGATTCGGTAGGTTGGAAGTGGTTCCCAGAATGTGCATTCCCAACAAGTTCCCAGTGAAGCCCATGTGGCTGGTCAAGGACCAGACCTGGAAAAGTACCGCAGCACCAGTTGCTAGCGCATCCCTTGGGAATGAGGATTCCAAGGTGAGGGCACGGGAAGGGGAAAGAGGTTAGGAAGGAGACACAGTAAAAGTAATGCTAACACTAGCTGACACTATTTACTCTAGTCCAGGCAGTATGTTAAGGGTTTAACCTTTATTTTCCCATTTAATCCCCAAATAATTAAATGAAGGAGGGATTAGCATCATTGCCATTTCACAGATGGAGACACTCACAGGGAGATGGAGAGCAGCTCGAGCAGGTGGTGGCTGGGGACGCCGCTTGCCTACAGGGCGCCCGCTGCTTGCTGGCACTCCCAAGCTCCCGTATCTGGCCTGGAAATCCCAGATTCTCAGTTTCCCGGTTGTGCCACATATCCTCCTGTGGGCCCTTTCAGATCCACTTTCCTTCCTTCTCTGCCTTGCCCTGGAAGGGCAGAGGAGCCCTACCTGTGTTCTTCCTGCTGGGGTCTGCTGAGGATGGGCCGTGCTGGCGACCCCAGCATAAGCGTGAGGCCAGAGCATCTGCTGACCCTTTTCCTTGGAGATCAGCCTGGTCGGGCTGTGCCTCTGCTCCTTGCTAGGTGGTCTCTCCTACATGATGCCCTCCTTTTGAGGTCCAGTTACTGCTCTGTCCCCTCATCCCTTTGGCCAAGTATGCTGACGCTCCATAAGTACCAGCTGTGGGGCACTGCCCTAGCCTCTGTGGGTCCCCACTCCCACACCTCAGAAACTAGTTCTCTGTAAATAAACTGTTCTGAGATTATCCTAATTTGAGTGTGCCTCCTTCCTGTAAGGACCCTGACGGTTGCACGAGGCTCTCTTGCAGTTAGAGTTTGAGCATCTACCTGACTCTGTTCTATGAGATCTGATGGGAAGTCTGATGACAGCTCCTGGGAAAGTCCTCCCTGATAAAAGCAAGGAATAACACAAATGCCTCTCTTCTTTGGCCAATTACCATGAGAGAACAAATCTAAATATCAAGTCAAAATACAAGGATGGCAGAACCGGGGAAGGAGCTTGGATACCTGATGACACTGGTCACCTCTGGAACTGCCTACCTCCGGGCTTCTTGACTTCTATGGCTAAGGACAGAGAGAAGGTCTTCCTTTTGAATCACTGGCCCACATCAAGCTCTTTTGTCTGTGAAAGGCACAGTGCTGAACTTCATGGTGATACCTGTTGTTTGATTTCCAGTAGAAGGTTAAGGACATAGATTCCTCTAGCGCATTGCTTTTTTTAAAGTTTTTTTTTTTTTAATTTAAATTCCAGTGTACTTAACATAGAGTATTGTCTTAGTTTCAGATGTACAATAGACGGAGTCAACAATTCTATACACTCATGATAAGTGTGCTCTTTAGAGTGCATCACTTTTCACACCTGGGCTCTTAGCCACCCATGGCTGAACCTTAGTAGTCTTATCTGTAAAATGGGGACAAAACATGATTTTCTTGAAAGGGGCTCACCAGATGCTTTCACGAAAGTATAATCAGGAGCGCCTGGGTGGCTCAGTCAGTTGAGCATCCAACTCTTAATTTCAGCTCAGGTCATGATCTCAGGGTCATGAGATCGAGCCGCCCATTGGGTTCCATGCTGAGCATGGAACCTGCTTGAGATTTTCTCTTTCTCTCCCTCTGCTCCTCCTTTCCCCCCACTCGTAAATGCTCTCTCTCTCTAAAATAAATAAATTAATCTTAAAAAAAAAAGGTCTAATCAGCTCTGAGAATAATGACAAGTTTATGTTGCTCATTCCTCCTTCAGAATCTAGCAACAATTTACAAATTGGCAGTCCCCAAAGTAAAGATTCACTCAACTAGCATTCAACAACTAAACTGGACAAAAAGACTGATTTATTATGGTAAAAACTAGCACAACCATACATACCTTATAACCCTACTCAAGCAGGCACATGCCTTAGAAAAAAAAAAACTAAGACCTTTTTTTATTACAAATAAAACAATTTCAACTTTCTTGTTTTAATTAAAGAAAAAAAGTAGCACTAATAGTATACTTCTTGTATATTATTGACAGGTGAATAGATTCATGATTACTTAGAACCTTGAATCCAATTGTCTAAATTGCTCTTATCCAAATAGAAATCAATGCTTTGTATTTGGCGAATGCAACACAAGGTACCAACTGCACAGAGTTAAGATGAAAAACCCATAAAACAAATGGGTGTGATATAAATGGATAGTCAATAAGCTATTAAAAATAGTTACTGAATATTTACTACATGCCAGAAAATACACAGAGGGGGAAAAGAAAGAGCTAATGATATATTTTAAGATGCTCAATCTTGTTAATAGGCAAAGAAATTAAAATATTTTTAAAAGCATGAGTAAGAATCTTAACAACTAAAAGCTCATTACTCTCTCCCACCCCCACTTTTATTTTTTTATTTGTTGTATTTAAGCCCAAGTTAGGGCAGCTACCCAGGATACACAATCTTCACAAAGAAGAGAGTGCTTCAGGAAAGGAAGATTTGGTGTAGGATTATATACATTTTTTTTTTACATTAAATAGTTACAAATCAAAACAAAGGACATTTCAGAAAGTGGCAGACCTTATCTTAAGCTTCTAGTATATGCAGGGCTGTATGACTTTAATCTTATGGAAACCAGGGAAGTTTCTTCCTTTTTCTTATCTTTTGTGTTCAGAATGCTTTTTGGTTGTTTTCTTTAACAAGCAGACCTATAATGTGTGGGCTTGGGGCAGAAATAGAGCCCATGCTTTGAGGTTTTGCCAAGTCATTCTGACCTTGGTAAACGTTAAAGAACAGCTTCCCTGGGAGCCCAGGAGCAGGGCCCACAGACATGAAAAGTTGAAAATTTCCTTTACCAACTACAAAGCTATAATCAAACAGACAAATAGACACATAGACCAATGGAAAGAATCAAGATCCCAGAAATAAACACCCTCATACACAGTCAACTAATATTTGACAAGGCAGCCAAGAAGACTCAATGGAGAAAGGATAGCCTCTTCAATAAATGGTGTCAGGAAAATGGGTAACCACATGCAGATGAATGAGATTGGATCCTATCTTACAAAACTCACAAGAATGGTTTAAAGACTTAAAGAACTGATACCATAAAACTGGAAGAAATCAGGAAAAGCAACTTGACATTGGTCTTGGCAGAGATTTTTTGGATAAGACATCAAAAGCATAAGCCACAAAAGTAAAAATTAATAAGTGGGACTACATCAAACTAAGAAATTTCTGCACAGCAAAAGAAACCATCAACACAAAGAAAGGCAACCTACTGAATGAGAGAAAATATCCATAAATCATATATCAGTAAGGGTTGATATCCAAAACACATAAAGAACTCATTTAACTCAATAGCAAAATTACAAACAATCCAATTAAAAAATGGGCAGAGTTCTTTTTTTTATTATGTTATGTTAGTCACCATACATTACATCATTAGTTTTTGATGTAGTGTTCCATGATTCATTATTTGCCTATAACACCCAGTGCTCCATGCAGAACATGCCCTCTTTAATACCCATCACCAGGGCACCTGGGTGGCTCAGTTGGTTAAGCGACTGCCTTCGGCTCAGGTCATGATCCTGGAGTCCCTGGATCGAGTCCCACATCCGGCTCCCTGCTCTGTGGGAAGCCTGCTTCTCCCTCTGCCACTCCCCCTGCTTGTGTTCCCTCTCTCGCTGTCTCTCTCTGTCAAATAAATAAATAAAATTAAAAAAAAAAAAAAAAACCCATCACCAGACTAACCCATCCTCCCACCCCCTCCCCTCCAGAACCCTCAGTTTGTTTTTCAAAGTCCATTGTCTCTCATGGTTCATCTCCCCCTCTGATTTCCCCCCCTTCTTTCTTCCCCTTCTGCTATCTTCCTCTTCTTTTTTTTTAACATATAATGTATTATTTCTTTCAGAGGTACAGATCTGTGATTCAACAGTCTTGCACAATTCACAGTGCTCACCATAGCATATACCCTCCCCAATATCTATCACCCAGCCGCCCTATCCCTCCCACCCCCCACCACTCCAGCAACCCTCAGTTTGTTTCCTGAGATTAAGAATTCCTCATATCAGTGAGGTCATATGATACATGTCTTTCTCTGTTTGACTTATTTCGCTCAGCATAACACTCTCCAGTTCCATCCACGTCGTTTAAAAAATGGGCAGAGTTCTGAATGCTTCAGGAAACACATGACTGCATCCTTATTTTTGAATTGGTGTTTTTGTTTTCTACACCAGATGATTTCACTCATATGTGAAATCTAAGAAACAAAGCAAGCAAACGAAAAATCAGAAACAGACTCATAAATACAGAGACCAAACTGGTGGTTGCAAGAAGGAAAGGGGGCGTGGGTGGGCAAAATAGGTGACGGGGGTTAAGAGGCATAAACTTTTCATTATAAAATAAATGAGTCACAGAGATGAAAAGTACAGCATAGGACATAGAGCCAATAATATTGTCATAACATTGGTGACTACACTTAACGTGGCGAGCATTGAGTAATATGTAAAATTTTTCAATCACTGTTGCACACCTGAAACTAATATAACATTGTATGTCAACTATACTGCAAAAAATAAATAAATAATAAGTGTTGGCAAGGAAGTGGACAAAGGGAACACTTATGAACTGTTGAAAGGAATGTAAATTGGTACACAAAACAGTATGGAGGTTCCTCAAAAAAATGAAACACTGAGGGCACTTGGCTGGCTCAGTGGGTGAAGCATGTGACTCTTGATCTTGGGATTGTGAGTTCAAGCCCCATGTTGGTTAAGAGATTATTTAAAAATTAAACCTTAAAAAATTAAACATTGAACTACCATATGATCCAGAAATTCCACTTCTGGGTATAAATCCAAAGAAATTAAAATTAGTATGTCAAAGAGAAATCTGCACTCCCATGTTCATTGCAGCATTATTCAAAATAGCTAAGATATGGAAACAAACTGTCAGTCAACAAATGAATGGAATGAATGGATATATATATATCACATCTTCTTACATATATGTATATTATATATAATACATATAAAATAAATATATATATAATACACATTTTCTTTATATATTCCATTCATATATGTATATAATATACATATATAATATATATTTACATAATATATGATATATCATGTATAAATACATATGTAAATAAATAGATTTTATGTTTCCTATATATGTATCCATTTATCCCAAGTGGACTATTACTTAGCTGTGAGAAAGAAGGAAATCCTGACATTTGCAACAACATGGATGGACCTTAAGGGCATTATGTTAAGTAAAACAAGTCAGGCAGATAAAGACAAATACTTTATGATCTCACTTACATATGGAATCTAGAAAAGCTGAACCCATACAGAGAACAGAAAGATGGCTACCAGCATGGGGGTGGGGGATGGAAAAGGGGAGATGTTGGTCAAAGGGTACAGACTTCTAGTTATGAGTAAGCTCCGGGTATAATGTACAACACGATGCTTACAGTTAACACCGTGTCATATACTTGAAAGTGGCTGCAAGTAAGTCTGACATGTGCTCACCACACAAGGATGGTAATCACGTGGTGTCCTAGAAGTCCTAGCTGACGCCGTGGTGGTGATCGTACATCATCCACAGGTTGTGCACTTTCAAGTTACACAATGTTACATGTCAAATGCATCTCTCAATAAAACTGGAAGAAGAAAAGAAGTCGAGTCGGTCTGCTTAGAGACAGAGCAACGGAACGGTAAATGTCTGGGGTGCTGCATGACCCCAGAGGCCTCGGTTGGTCGCAGTGTCAATGCCAAATGAACAAACGTTTTAGAATTTCTTTTAAAAAAGGAAGAGAGTTTTATCCGAGCCCAAGTGAGGACAGCTGCCTGGGATACACAATCTTCACAAGAGGTAGAGAGCTCAGGAAGGGAATGTGTTAACACAGGGTCCTACATGTGTTTTGTGACATCGAGACTTACAAATTATCATGAGGAAGGACATCCCAGAAGATTACAAACTTGTCTTATGCTTTTAGTATATGCAAGGTTGCAGGCTTGGGAGATATGGGAACTAAGGGAGATTTTTTACTCTTTCATTAGTTTGAAATGTTTCTTTTAGGTTATTTGCTATATGTACACAGATGTACAATGTGTGTTCAGCGCAGAAATGAGCCCATGCTTTGAAGTTTGGTGAAACCATTCTGACCTTGGTAAACGTTAAAGAACAGCTTCCCTGGAAGCCCAGGGACAAGGCCCATGGACAGTAAAGGTTGAAAATGTCCTTTATCAGTAGATGTGAGAAGACTTACATTAACTTGAGGAATGGTCAGCTGCTCAAACATGGGACCTAGAGACTGGCAGCAAAGGTAGTTCAGAAGCACCAGGAGGCAGAATTCTGGATTAGAGGGAAGAGAGGGTGTTCTTGCAAACCACTCTCAAGTCAGAATCCAAAAAGCTTCTGAGTGTGTGGAGGGCAGCACAGAGACAGTGCAGCCTAGCAGGTGGAGGAAACACGGGGACATGATAGGACCACTCCTAAGCCAACACCTGCAAGAAAGAGGTTTCATGTGACCCTGCTTTTAAACTCAACCTGTTCTGTTTCTCATGGCTTCACCTCCATACTTACCAAGAAAATCATAACTCACAGGCATAAACTCTCAGCTTCCAAATGCGTTGCCTGTAGGCTCACTTGAACCTGTGCCCACCTCCAGCTGCTCTCCTGCACACATGGGCATGGGAGCCCTGTCCTCTTCTCACTCATTCCCCCTCCCTTGTTCCTGACCCTCAGGGCTCAGGGCTCTGGGTTCTAGCCCTGTTTGCCTCCTCTTCCCTCTAGAGACCCTCCTTGGTGATTTCCCTCCTCCTCCTTTTTCTACTTCCACCCGCTGCTGCTGACTCCCAAATGTCTGTCTCTTCCTAGCACCTGGTCCACAGACTCAACTCCACCCAACACCTCCCTATGGATGTAATTCCCTAGAGACATTAAGCTTTGGAATATCCCAAAATGAACTAATCTTTACCCTCAAAATCTACTCCTCTTCTGTGTTCCCTGTTTTACTGAATGACTGCACCATCTGAGTTGTCATCCAAGCCAGAAACTGGGGAGTCGGCCTGGACTCCTGCACCCCTTATTATCTTCATCCAGCCCCTCACACTGACTTAGACCCCCTTGCATTTGGTCCTTCTTGCCTCCTTACTGCCTCCCCTGCAGCTAAAACTCACATCGCCTCCAGCCCAGACTCGCATAGTAGTCTCCTACTTGGTATCCTTCTCTCCAGTCCTACCTCCTACAATACTTAATTTTTTTAACAATGATGTTAGAGTGATCTTTCTAAATATAAAATGCGATCCTTTATTGCTTAAAGACCTTCAATGAGCTACCTTATTTGACTCCATCCTTTCATTTTCCAGCACCACCAGCCGCCAGGGTCTGAAGACACATACATACACACACACACACACACACACACACACACCCCAACGCCACCTTCATCACCATCATCATCATCATCACCATCACTATCACCACCATCATCATGATTACCATCACCACCACCACCACCATCACCACCATCACTACCATCACAAT
>NW_023270816.1:7803736-7880954 GCF_011800145.1 Mirounga leonina
CCCATCACCATCACCATCATCACTGCCATGACCATCATCACCATCACCACCACCAGCACCATCACCACCACCATCATGACCACCATCATCATCATCATCATGATCACCACCACCACCAATCTCTGCACCAATGCCAGTCTACTTGCTCTTTCACTCACATGGTTCCCTCTACCTTGAATCACCACTCCCCTCATGGGAACTTAATGGTCAATAACTCACAAAGTTTATTTGGCCTTTCTGTCCCTTCTCCCCCATGGATAGTACTGAGTTCTGTGAGCTCATCTTTGTACTTTCCTTATACCATTTACAAATACTTACACCATAGCCTCATGATAAATTATCGCATTCATTACTTCTTAAAATATATTTAAATTGGAATTTAAATTTAAAATTAAAATTTAAAAATTTTAAATAAGCAATTTCCTACTCTATAAAATAATAACTGTAACCTACCATATAGGATCACAAGGGAACTAAATGAATATAGGTTAAGTGTATAGAACAGTGTCTAGTATATGATAAGTGTTTAACAAGTGTTAGCATAATACTTATAGAAATTTATAGAAAATAATATAACTAATACTTACGAGTCCACTATCTATATTAAACATACATTAAGATTTCAGAATATTTGCTTCATATTTTTTCAAAGAAATAAAACACTATACATACTACTAAAATATTAAAGCCACCTTGAGCGTTCTCTTTTCCCCCTCCTCTTTTATTTAGATTAATACTACCATGTATGTACTCTACTGAAACTTACTTTTTTCACCCAACATTGTTTTTGATATTTACTCATGTTGATGTATTTAGGTCTATTTCTTTTATCTGCTTTATAGTGTTCCATTTAAAGACGACAACCAGGACCATTACTACCCTCCTCAGAAACCATGACACTTTTTCTATTTTCTAATATCAGAGTTAATTGGTGAACATCAATAGATTAAATATTTAGATAGATAGATGGATAGATAGATAGATAAAAGACAGATAGACAGGACAAGATAGAGAACAAGAGAAAATGAGAAAGAGAAATCTCCTTAGGTACATGTACATGAGTTTCTTTAGGGTAAACAGGGTAAATCAATATAGACTAGGTTATGGTGCAATAACAAGTTAACCCTAATATCCACTGGCCTGATCTGACAAAGTTTATGTCTTACTCGTGTTCTATATCCAAAATGGTGGGCTCTGCTTAAGAACTAGGTACACAGAAGATCCAGGGTCCCAGTAGCCTCACTACCTGGAAGGAATACAAGTCTTTACAACTTCTACAGTAGAAATATCTCTTTCACGGTCCACATTCTGATTAACAAATCTCTTCGCTTACTTATTTCTTTGCATAAAACACAGTGCCATCCTCTCCAAGGGAGACAAATCCCACCCAGTCACTACATCCAGCTCAAAGTCCAAGATCCCTAAAGGATACACAGCGCTTTCTCCATCTGTTGTGAATCAGGATAATTGCAATAAATTTACAAATAGATATGCATAAAAGGGTAAGGACACACACACAGCAGTCCATGGTCTGTAGCATTTCTGAAGCCCTACAGAGAAGACCTTGTAAGGGTCCCCTACCAAGGAGCAGGGTGAAGTCTGACTGCACTGGGACGGAGCTCTCATTCATTGTCCTTGTCACTGGTTTGGCCCTCCTTTGTCCTCCTCGGGCACATCCAAAGTGGGCTTTAGGGAATATGTTCTCTTGGGGGATATATGGTTTCCTCAGCTTCCTTCCTGTTCCTCTTCAGGATGTTCAGGGGACTCAGGGCTGTTAAAGCTTTTGAGCAGCAATGGACTTAACTTACCTTGGGTTTCTGATTGCCTGTAATAGTCAAACTCCCTCAAAAACTCAATGCACCTCCAATCCATTTGCTTCCATTCAGTTCCATGTGCCCATGGTTTGCTTAGTGTTGCTCTCAGATCTCTTTCCTTCCTCCTCCTCATGGCTCATCCCTAACTGTCCATTCAGACAGGAGGCTATGGGCTTTGGTAAAAAGGCCATACTTGTAATGTAGTCTTTACTCTCAGACATATAATCTGGTTGTAGATTTTATTCTCATCTCTTGAATCTGTAAACTGAAATCAGTCAGCTTTTTCCACACTGAGAAGTCACATTTCTGATACTCTGTATTCCCTTTTAATTCTTTTTACAAATAAGTTGATCTTTCCAGAGTTCACCCTTCTTGTCATGTGTTATCACAACTATCCCGCACTGGCTCAAACAAATTCCATGGCCGTCATGGCCAGCAGGGCTGCAAGATTCTGGGAACGCACAGGTATTTGGTGAGCTTGTTGTCAAGTTACATCCCAAACAGTTCATATCAATTTACACTTGCTCTGGCAGTGGGTAAGAGTGTGCTTACCCACATCCTTGTATGCCTTTAGTTTTATCAGGCTTTCTTTTTTGTTGTTGGTATTCTTTTCACAAGTCTGTACAACAAGCTATCAACTCCTTGAGGATTGGGGCCATGTCTCCATTCCATACTTCCAGTAAGTAGTGACTGTCTGAAATGTACCTGAATGTGGATCTAATGAATGTTGAATACATGAATGAGTGGTAGGATTACTTATATTGCTTTTAAATGAAAAATTTATCAGTCCAAAGAATTCACATAACAAAGTACCTGCTACAAGAGTTTGATCTTGACAAGGTTTGATTACAACCCATGTCATATCTCTTCAAAAACAGTGCTTTTGTGACAGCCAGAATAAAGACCAAACAACAAAAGGACCTTCCAGTCCCCATCCCCCTCCCCAGCAAATCCACTCAGTCCTTAATGTCTAAAGTCCTCTTAAACAAAACAGCACACCCTTCTGCCTCTATATCCAGCCTCCTCTACTTTCTAATTGGATCAGCCCTGAATCTTGCCTCTTGAGTGAATGGCTGTCCCTTGCTTGGCAAGCAAGTAAATTCAGCTTTGATTGTTGGTCTGTTTCTTCTTACTTCTAATGGTCTTTATGTCACTGACGATGTATAAATGTGTTTCCCTATATCTTGACCAGTGATATATATAAATGGCACAGCATAATGCAGTGGTAAAAGTTTAGGAATTGAGCAAACTAAATCTGGGATTGGATTCCTGCTCTATTTTTCACAGTGTAGTTTAAACAGATCAATTCACCCCTTCACATTTTCATTCTCTCCCCCATATAATGGGAAATAATGGTGCCTACTTAATAAGATTCTAGTGAACATAAATAACCAAGAGAAGGCAACTTGAACATTGAGAATTCAACAAACATTAATAAAGCCCAATTTATTTCTATATATGGTGAACATCTGCAGTTTCAGCTGCAACCATTTTATCTCTAAAAGCAGAATGAATCATTCCCCAGAGAGAGCTCTTGAGTTTAAACAGAGCTGTGATGAACACACCACCCTGACATTGGGCCCCTGGTCCATAGGAAGCAAACCCTGCTCATATCTCTCTCTCTCTCTCTCCCTGACCTCAAACTGTACTCTCCCAGGTTAAGATCAAATCCCTCGTGTACTTCACCCTTACCTTTGATCCTTACCATAGCCCCGTATATGGATGTCCAAAGAAATTGGACTTGTATTTACTCTAAGTGCTCAGACCAGATTATAGGCAAAGTGGGCATTAAAAAATCCAAGTTACAATGTTGTCATGAAGATCACAATCTGTCAAGACACATGTGTTGCAAAGCACCAGGCCAGAGCTATAACGTTTCAGAGCACTGCATCACTTACAATCAGTAAAGATTATTTAGTTATGTGAATGTTAATTCTATGATTACTACATTTTATTAAATGTTTATATATAAACTTGCATTGGCAAATAAGAAACATATTTGATCTGTATTGTAGCAGTGCTGAATTTCTTATTCCTATCAAATAACTGAAAGTATTTTTCCTTGGAGAAAATTATGGAAGGAAAGCAGAAAATACCCTAAGAACTACTATTGTTATGAATATGTATACAAAAGTAAAACTAATCACATGCATACATGTATTTATTCCAATATCTTGGGTAGGATATATATACTACGTTAACTTTATTAGAGATTAAAACTGACAAAATGAGATGTATCTTCATTAATTTATACATCTGCAAACATTCGTGCTATGCACATGGTGGCTATGAATTTTCATAGGTCATTTTCCAATCACTTGAGTTATGGTCTGTTTCCTTTAAGTTTACAAATTCTTTAATAAAATCCCAAAGGTTCCTTAAACACAACAAATGAACACAATAGATTAGACAAAAGTGCCTTAAGCATAAGAGAAAATTTTTAAACAAGCATTTATTTTAGGACATATTTACTCAAAAACACAAAGTGAGGCTTTGTAATCTTCCACTTCCATTTTAAAGGATTTTTGTAGCATTTTGGCCTTGAATGTAGCAAAGATTCTCCCTGTATATGGGCACAATCCCCTGGAGTATTTTCCAGACCAAGTATAGTGTGGCAGCAGAGGTAGATTTACTTTGAAGATAATGATGTTTAAACTTTAGGTCCATTCACTCTCATTGCCAAAACTATGGAAGGAGCCTTCCCAATTTTGTATTTGTAATTCTATATTCTTTTCTTTGAGGACACCCAACATAATATAATCCACCTGTGTGGTTCACTCAGCAACCATTCTAACACCTTTCTCCCATGACTTTCTCTACCATGTGAGCTGGGAAGTAGAGTGTGCTATTTCCTTGACTCCTTTGTGGCTAAGGATGGTCTTGGGACATGGTGCTTGGCAATGAGATATGGGTGTCCCTGGAAGTGCTTTGCCTTCTAAATAACACAGAAAAACCTCCTGATGAGAAGCTCTTTGCCTTTTGTCCTCCCCTTCCCCCATTATTCCTCTATGGGATGTGGACCCATGCCTGAAGATAGCCATACTGAGGCCTCCAGGAGGAAAACCATACTCAAGGAAAACAGAGAAGAAAGATAGAAGAACATTGGTTCCTTGATATTATTATTGAACCAAGGCTACCTACAACTAAATGTCTTTTTACTGCTGTTACAAGTTAGCACTTTCCATACTTAAACCAGCAATGGTTTTCTGTAGCTCCCAGCCTTATCAAATCCTAAAATTTGAACTGTAGTACCAATTCTAAGAAAATTAACTATATAAAGCTAAATTTATGTAATTGATAATATAAATCAGCCATTTCATTTTTAAATTAAAATTATCAGAGTATTACATGTACAGGGTTCTTCAAAAATTTAATATCACTAAAGCCATATAATTTGAGAAAAGAAAGCCACCACAGTCACCTGCCTCCCCACCTTGCTGATCGCTGCCCGTGAGAATTTACCCTCAATTCTTCAGTTCTTTCCAAAGAATTTATTTCTACATTGCTAAGTAATATATAGTGATTGAGATTTAAATCTTGGGCTCAGCATTGTTGAGCACAGGAAAGGATGTAACATGTATATTTAAAGTCAACACTCTTGTGAATATAAACATTTCAGAAGCACGGTCTTGTCTAATGCAGATTTGAGTGGACAGTTTTGAGAATAGCATGAGATTGTCCCACTTTTTTATCATGTCATCAATACTTACTGCTGCTCTTCCTCACTCATATTATTCTTCTCCATGGTCTGCTTCACCTGGTTTTCAATAACCTACCAAGAATCAAAATCCTTTGGTCATGTATAATGGCATGATATTGATCTTATATGATAATAAGATTGAGTCTAAATGGAATACTACTTCTAGAATCAGGTATAACATACTAATGTATACTGTATATAATACAGAGGCATATACATATCTAATTGAAACAGAATTACAATCTGTTAAGCAGCAAATTGTTAGTATGTATTTTGGAAGGGTATCCTGAAAGTCATTAGAGGAACCAGTTCATTATATCTCTTGTTACCAAATAAACTCATTACAACTCATTGTTACATGTGCAAGGGTTACAGAAATGGTCAATTCTGCTTGGCATATTCGACTTTAAAAAAGGATGTTTATTTTTTTCATTAATACATTAGCTTACACCTGTCCAGTTTTAAGCTAATGTCTGCATAGTGAGATATTCTCAGCATTACAGAAAGTTATCATTTAGAAAGATAATGCATATATTCTTATTTTGCTTAGGACATGGTACAAGAAGCACACATCACTAAAGGAAATATTTCTATTGAAAAAATTGATCCACAAAAACTTACATGCATTTTCTTCTTTAAAATTCTATTTGCTGTTTCCAATTTTATAGCTTCAGTCTGAAGAAGAAATGGTTTTTAAAGTAAGATACTTGGTTAAGAATATTTGTTAAATGCTTTTCCCCATTTATGGAACAAAAAGTATTATGTAAATGATGCTATTCTGATTTCAAAAGTACCCAATAGCATACCATTTAAAAACACGAATAAACACAGCATGACTTGAAGGACATGTGGTAAAGACAGAAAGATCCTAGCCTTCTAGGTCAAAAACTAGAGGAGATAAGGGTTGATATTAGAAAAACCTAGAGAGAAGGCAGAAAAAATGGTGGAGGAGTAGGGGTCCCTCTTCCAACCAGTCCCTGGAATTGAGCTGGATATCTACCAGACCACTCTGAACACCCATGAAATCAGCCTGAGATGTAAGAAGATAGATCTGGATCTCTACAAACAGAATATCTCATGTGGTTTATTTTGAGGTACAAAGTGGGGAGCCATGATTCCATGGGCAGATATCAGAGGATAAATGGAAGGGGGAGGGAGCTGAGCTGTTGGGATCCTACACCACCAGTGAGCGACAGCCTCCCACACTGGGGCCTGGGCACAGACTCGCAGACTGGCAGCGATGGGGAAAGGACTTTAGGGCAGCCCCCTGGATGGAAACCTGGAGTGGGGCCATGTGTGTGAACTGGGGGTGGCTGGTGGTTTTAGAAGCACGAAGGGCAGAGGCGAGCCCCGACCTGGAGGCGAGGACTGGGAGTGCTGCTGAGGGGCACACAACCCAGGACACGGCAGTTCATAGCAGCACAGACAGAAACGGAGAATAGTGTGGCCTGAAGAGCTCACTGAAGAACAGACTGCGATCTCTGCTCTGAGGCAGAGGGTTGAAAATGGTCTCTTCTACTCTGACTCTCGGAAGAGACATGGAGAGCCACCAGGGAAAGCCACCAGAGAACAAAAGCCCCCAAAGCCAATTTTCACTGAGCCCATCCCCCGCCACAGGGGGCAGGGCAACTCTGCCCAAACAGGATTGCCTGAGTAATGGCGCAGCAGGCCCCTCCCCCAGAAGATAGGCTAGGAAAACAAGAGGCCAGCAACCCTAAGATCCCTATAAAACAGGTGCACCTTGCTTGGGCTGTGGTCAATAATTTGGACTCTATACATTCCCTCAACCATCCCTCAACAGAATGACTAGGAGGAGGAACTCCCAAAATAGGAAAGACTCAGAGATTATGACTTATGCTGCAGATTTACAAATGGATGCAGATATAACCAAGATGTCAGAGATGGCATTCAGGCTAGCAATTGTAAAGACAATGGCTAGAATGGAGAAATCAATTAATGGCAACATAGAGTCTCTAAGGGCAAAAATGAAAGCTGAATTGGCAGAACTTAAAAATGCTACCAATGAGATCCAATCTAATCTAGATAATCTAACAGCTAGGTAAGTGAGCCAGAAGAACGAATTAGTGACCTCAAAGACCAATAAATAGACAAAAAGGGAAAAGAGGAGGCCAGGGAAAAACAACTCAGAATCCATGAAAATAGAATCAGAGAAATAAGTGACACCATGAAACATTCCAATGTCAGAATTATTGGAATCCGTGAGGGGGTGGAGAGAGAGAGAGGACTAGAAGATATATTTGAGCAAATCGTAGCTGAGAACTTCCCTAATGTGGGGAATGAAACAAACATTCATGTCCTAGAGGCAGAGAGGACCCTTCCCAAGATCAAGGAAAGCAGGCCAACACCCCAGCATGTAATAGTAAAACTCGCAGATCTTAGAACCAAGGAAACCATCTTAAGGGCAGTTAGGGGGAAGAGATTCCTTACATACAGAGGAAGGAACATCAGAATAACATCAGACCTATCCACAGAGACCTGGCAAGTCAGAAAGGCCTGGCAAGACATATTCAGGGTACTAAATGAGAAGAACACGCAGCCAAGAATACTTTATCCAGCAAGGCTGTCATTTAGAATGGATGGAGAGATGCAGAGCTTCCAAGACCAGCAGAATATGAAAGAATATGTGACCACTAAGCCGGCCCTGCAAGAAATATTAAGGGGGGTTCTATAAAAGGAGAAAGACCCCAAGAGTGATATACAACAGAAATTTACAGGGACAATCTATAAAAACAAGGTCTTCACAGACAACATGATGACAATAAATTCATATCTTTCAATAATCACTCTCAACGTGAATGGCCTAAATGCTCCCATAAAACGGCACAGGGTTGCAGATTGGATAAAAAGACAGGACCCATCCATATGCTTTTGAACCTAAAGATACATCCAGACTGAAAGTGAAGAGATGGAGATCCATCTTCCATGCCAACGGACCTCAAAAGAAAGCTGGGGTAGCAATTCTTATATCAGACAAATTAGATTTTAAACTAAAGACTATAGTTAGAGACACAGAAGGACACTATATCATTCTTACAGGGTCTATCCAACAAGAAGATCTAACAATTGTAAATATCTATGCCCCCAACATGGGAGCAGCCATCTACATAAGCCAACTGTTAACCAAAATAAAGAGGCATATTGATAACAATAAGTTAATTGTAGGAGACCTCAATACTCCACTCTCAGCAATAGACACATCATCTAAGCAGAAAATCAACAAAGAAACAAGAGCTTTGAATGACACACTGGCCAGATGGACCTCATATACATACAGAACATTCCACCCTAAAACAACAGAATATTCATTCTCAGGCGCACATGGAACTTTCTCCAGAATATACCACATACTGGGTCACAAATCAGGTCTCAACCAATACCAAAAGATTGAGATTATTTCCTGCATATTCTCAGGCCATAATGCTTTAAAACTGAACTCAATCACAAGAAAAAATTTGGAAGAAATTCAAACACTTGGAAGCTAAAGACCACTCTGCTCAAGAATGTTTGGGTCAACCAGGAAATCAAAGAAGAACTTAAACAACTCATGGAAACCAATGAGAATGAAAACACATCAGTCCAAAACCTATGGAATACTGCAAAGGTGATCCTAAAGGGGAAATACATAGCCATCCAAGCCTCACTCAAAAAAACAGAAAAATCCCGAATTCACCAACTAACTCTATACCTTAAAGAACTAGAGAAAAAGCAACAAACGATGCCTAAGTTACACATTAGAAGAGAAATAATAAGATTAGAGCAGAGATCAATGAATTAGAAACCAGAAACACAGTAGATCAGATCAATGAAACTGGAAGCTGGTTCTTTGAAAGAATTAATAAGATCAATAAACCACTGGCCAGACTTATCCAAAAGAAAACAGAAAGGACCCAAATTAATAAAATTATGAATGAAAGGGGAGAGATCATGACTAACACCAAGGAAACAGAAACAATTATTAGAAACTATTATCAACAACTATATGCCAATAAACTGAGCAATCTGGATGAAATGGAGGCCTTCCTGGAAACCTATAAACTCCCAAGACTGAAACAGAAAGAAATTGACAACCTGAATAGGCCAATAACCAGTAACGAGATTGAAGCAGTGATCAAAAACCTCCCCAAAGACAAGAGTCCAGGGCCTGATGGATTCCCTGGGGGATTCTACCAAACATTCAAAGAAGAAATAATATCTATTCTCCTGAAGTTGTTTCAAAAAATAGAAACAGAAGGAAAACTTCCAGACTCATTCTATGAGGCCAGCATTACCTTAATCCTCAAACCAGGCAAAGACCCCACCAAAAAGGAGAATTTCAGACCAATATCCCTGATGAATATGGATTCCAAAATCCTCAACAAAATCCTAGCTAATAGGATCCAACAATACATTAAAAGGATCATCCACCACGACCAAGTGGAATTTATCCCCGGGATGCAAGGGTGGTTCAACATTCGCAAATCAATCAGTTTGATAGAACACATTAATAAGAGAGAGAAGAACCATATGGTCCTCTCAATTGATGCAGAAAAAGCATTTGACAAAATACAATATCCTTTCCTGATTAAAACTCTTCAGAGTATAGGGATAGAGGGAACATTCCTCAAGTTCATAAAATCCATCTATGAAAACCCACAGTGAATATCATCCTCAATGGGGAAAAGCTGAGAGCCTTTTCCTTAAGATCAGGAACACGTCAAGGGTGCCCACTCTCGCCACTATTGTTCAGCATAGTACTAGAAGTCCTAGCAACAGCAATCAGACAACAAAAAGAAATAAAAAGTATTCAAATCGGCAAAGAAGAAGTCAAACTCTCTCTTTTCACATATGACATGATACTTTATGTGGAAAACCCAAAAGACTCCAGCCCCAAATTACTAGAACTCATACAGCAATTCAGTAATGTGGCAGGATACAAAATCAATACACAGAATTCAGTTGCTTTCTTAAACACTAACAATGCAACTGTAGAAAGAGAAATTAGAGAAACAATTCCATTTATAATAGCACCAAAAACCATAAGATATCTCAGAATAAACCTAACCAAAGAGATAAAGGATCTATACTCTAGGAACTACAGAACACTCATGAAAGAAATTGAAGAAGACACAAAAAGATGGAAAAACATTCCGTGCTCTTGGATTGGAAGAATAAACATTGTTAAAATGTCTATGCTACCCAGAGCAATCTATATCTTCAATGCCATCCCGATCAAAATTCCAATGACGTTTTCAAAGTGCTGGAACAAACAATCCTAAAGTTTGTATGGAATCAGAAAAGACCCTGAATCAAGCCAAGGAAATGTTGAAAAAGAAAAACAAAGTTGGGGGCATCACGTTGCCTGATTTCAAGCTATATTACAAAGCAGTGATCACTAAGACAGCATGGTACTGGCACAAAAACAAACATACAGACCAATGGAACAGAATAGAGAACCCAGATATGGACCCTCAACTCTATGGTCAAATAATCTTTGACAAAGCAGGAAAAAATATGCAATGGAAAAAAGTCTCTTCAATAAATGGTGCTGGGAAAACTGGACAGCCACATGCAGAAGAATGAAACTTGACCATTCTCTAATACCATACACAAAGATAAACTCAAAATGGATGAGAGACCTCAAAGTGAGACAGGAATCCATCAAAATCCTAGAGGAGAACATAGGCAGTAACCTCTTTGACATCGGCCACAGCAACTTCTTTCAAGATACATCTCCAAAGGCTAGTGAAACAAAAGCAAAAATAACTTTTGGGACTTCATCAAGATAAAAAGCTTCTGCACAGCAAAGGAAACAGTCAACAAAACAAAGAGGCAGCCCACAGAATGGGAGAAGATATTTGCAAATGACACTACAGATAAAGGGCTGGTATCCAAAATTTATAAAGAACTTCTCAAACTCAACACCCAAAAAACAAATAATCAAGTCAAAAAGTGGGCAGAAGAGATGAACAGACACTTCTCTGAAGAAGACATACAAATGGCTAACAGACACATGAAAAAATGTTCATCCTCATTAGCCATCAGGGAAATCCAAATCAAAACCACATTGAGATACCACCTTACGCCAGTTAGAATGGCAAAAATGGACAGGGAAAGAAACAACAAATGTTGGAGAGGTTGTGGAGAAAGGGGAACCCTCTTACACTGTTGGTGGGAATGCAAGTTGGTACAGCCACTTTGGAAAAGAGTGTGGAGGTGCCTCAAAAAATTAAAAATAGAGCTACCTTATGACCCAGCAATTGCACTCCTGGGTATTTACCCCAAAGACACAGATGTAGTGAAAAGAAGGGCCATATGTACCCCGATGTTCATAGCAGCAATGTCCGCAGTAGCCAAACTGTGGAAAGAGCTGAAATGCCCTTCAACAGATGAATGGATAAAGATGTGGTCCATATATACAATGGGATATTACTCAGCCATCAGAAAGGATGAATACCCAACTTTTACATCAACATGGATGGGACTGGAGGAGATTATGCTAAGTAAAATAAGTCAAGCAGAGAAAGTCAATTATCATATGGTTTCACTTATTTGTGGAACATAAGGAATAGCATGGAGGACATTAGGAGAAGGAAGGGAAAAATGAAGGGGGGGAAATCAGAGGGAGAGATGAACCATGAAAGACTATGTACTCTGAGAAACAAACTGAAGGTTTTAGAGGGGAGGGGAGTAGGGGGATGGGTAGCCCAGTGATGGGTATTAAGGAGGGCACGTACTGCATGGAGCACTGGGTATTAAATGAAAACAATGAATCGTGGATCACCACATCAAAAACTAATGATGTATTGTATGGTGACTAACATAACATAATAAAATTAAAAAAAAAAAAAAGAAAAGCCTAGAGAATTTTAGGGAAATTCTAGAGCAGTTCCTCAATTTTCATAATTGATAACAGAATTTGTTAAGGTGGCTGGATACAATATAAAATACAAATTTGGGGGGCACCTAGGTGGCTCAGTCAATTAAGTGTCCATCTCTTGATTTTGGTTCAGGTCATGATCTCACAGTCATGGGATGGAGCCCCACGTCAGGCCCCCTGCTCAGCATGGAGTCTGCTTCTCCCTCTCCCTCTGCCACTCACCCCTGCTTGTACACTCTCACTCTCTCTCTCTCGTGCTCTCTTTCAAATAAATAAATAAAATCTTAAAATTTTAAATAAATAAATAAGAACAGACTGTAAACAAAAAACACAGAAGGAAATCTTACATATTATTTTAAAAGAGAGAGAGAAGTCAAAACAAGCTTATACCTCCACCACCTTCCTGTACACTGTATACTTCTGCTTTAAAAAAAAAAAAAGATTTAAAAAAGATAGTGCTGGGAAAATACATGTAACTATATAACCATGAGAAAAAGAATAATCACACATCACTTACAAACTCTGTAACTAAATGGTAACACTGAGTCAGATTCTACACAAATAAAAAATTATGTTACAATATATAAAAAGTAGGGCAGCATAATATTTCAAAATATGGATTACAATCTATATTATACTGTTCATCAAAAAATTGGTTAGTAATAATTGTTAAAGACTACTTTTAATGTAGCAGACTCTCCTTTCAATGGTAGTAACTAATTTCTATCTTCTAACATAACTGTACAACTCACTGAAAATCTAACTATGGAGTTTCAATGTGACACAATGAAAATAATAAGGTCTTTGGAGCCCCAAAAGAATTAAGCTTGAATCCTGTAAACTATGTCATATAGGTCAGCTTACTTAAATCCTCTGAGCTTCAGTTCAAGCTAATTAGTACATATTGGATACTAAACGTTGGCTGTCATTACTTTTATGACAAGCATTTTCTATACAAAATTGTTAAACTGTAAGAAACATCAACTGACCTGAAAGAGATCCAATTTGAACCTTAACAGAACTCTACAGGATTTTTATCACCTTTATTTTTGTTGTTTTAGCTAGATCTCTTAATTATTCTAACCATTTGCCACAAATGTTTTATAATGAAAATATATTTGGACCAATTTTTCCATTATTGTTTACCCATTTGCAAAATGAAATTGCTTCATGTGTTTGCCAACATCTTCAAGCAAAAGAACAATGTAAACATTCAAATAAATAAATTACATACCTCTATGCTTTTAATCCTATTTTCAGTGATACGCAAAATTCCAGTATGAATCAAAGTTGTTTTAATTTCTCTTTCAAGAGCTTGAATTTCATCCCATTTATTAAGTATTTCACACCTCTTCTTTTCAACCTTCTCAATAAGAGTAAGGTGATCTTCATTCATTACATCTTTCTTAGATAATTCTGCAAATATTTTTAAAAGCAAAGTATTACTGTTTAATATGTCATCTCTTATTAATAGTATTATGCATTACTAACTGTATTATGTATGTTATATATAGCTATAAAATATAATGTAACTCAAGCTCCAAGCACATCAAGAAAAATTATCTGATCCAAGAATTGGAATATTCTTCCCCTAATTTACTGAGTGCCCAATTTGAGCACCTAACATAGTGTGGGGAAGGTGCAAGGATGACTTTGCAGGAGAAGTATGATGAACTTGAGACCCAAAGGATGAAAAGGAGTTAGACAAGAGAAAGGGGGTAAAGAAGGGGCAGAAGAGCAGAACTTGGCACATTTTGGTAAAAAGAAAGTTATATGGTAGGGTGGGAACATTGAGGGCCAGGGAGTGACATCAATGAATACTAGAAAGGAAGCAGGGGGGAGAACTGAAAAGGTCTTATAACATATGTTAGGAAATCAGTCAATGCTGTTGAAGGCTTTTAAGCTGGGATCAACACACACAATGGTCACTCTGTCTGCAGTACCAAAAGTGGATGAGAAAGGGTGAAGCTGGAACAGGATGACCAGTCAGAAAGCTACTACACTCATTCAAACAAGATCAGATCAAGATAGTACCTGTGGCATAAAAAGAAGTGAAGAGATACAAAAATGATTTAGGGAATGGAAACAAGGAGGGCTTGGTAACTGACTGGATCTGGATGGAGAGGACAGGTAGGTATCAAAATAATCCCTAGGTTTCAGCTTTGCTACAGCTAGGAACAGATGCAGTAGGAAGGAAGGGAGTTCAATGCAGCAGAGAGGTAAGACAGCTGGGTTCGAATCCCACCTGGGCCACTAACTACAAGCTGTGTTAAAGTGATTGATAGGGCAGAGAGGGAAAGATTTCTTCTGCAGGCTTTCTGACTTGACTTCCATGTGTTTGGTGATGCCATTCATTGAAACAGAGAGTTTAATCTTGGGCGTGTTGAGCTGAGGCACCTATGGGATACTCAAGTGGTCTTATCCAGTAGGCAATTGGATATAGGGATCTCAAGCCTAAAAAAGACATTTGAGCAGGAAAGAGATTTGGAATTAAATATGTGTGCATTGAACCAAAGACATGCTGGGCTCCAACAAACGTCATTATTTAAGGATTCAGAAAGGAGACGGAGATATTGAGAATAACTCACTGCTGAAGGAACTTGATCATCAAACAGCACAGGTAGGGTCTGACTACAGTGGTAATTTGAGAAAGAAAAACTAATCCTTTTTGATAGGAAAGAAAGCAACTCAGAAGAGTGATAATACTTACCCGTCCATAGTAAACAACACAGAAACAATTGCCATCAAACTTGCAAAATTTGGAAGAAGGGAAAACTTTGAAGATGAGTTTTGAAATTTGGGGGAACTAGCTAAGTAGATACACAATGAACTAGCCAAGGAGGCAGAAGCCAGAGTTAAGCTTCTGCACAAACAGGAACTATGATCTGAAGTCTGATCCCCACCTTAACCTAAGCTGAAGGTTTTAACCTACAACAATTAACTGGGGGCACAGAAGCCAAAAGGAGTATAAGGACACTCCAATGACCCCACTGTTGTTACCCCTTTTCTACCTAAAAGGAAGACTGAGGGGCACCTGGATGGCTCAGTCAGTTAAGTGTCTGCCTTTGGCTCAGGTCATGATCCCAGGGTCCTAGGATTGAGCCCCATATCGGGCTCCCTGCTCAGTGGGGAGTCTGCTTCTCCTTCTCCCTCTCCTCCCACTCATGCTAACGCTCTCTCTCTCTCTCTCTCTCTCAAATAAATAAATAAATAAAATCTTTAAAAGAGAGAGAGAGAAAGATTGAGGTACCAAAAGGCGGAAATCCCACAGTAAATACATACATTTGGAGGAGAGGCTCCTGAACGAGAAAGCTTTAGGAAAAGATTAGAGGATGAACACAAGCTACCAGATTTCTTCAGTAGCACAGGAAAAGTGTCAGAAACAGCTAGAATCAACTACTAAGAAATGTTTACTACAGTTCTAGAAATTAGTAATGTCCTCTTATTTATTATCTTATAAATCCTGATGTTTTATCCTGTTAGCAGTTAGCAATGAAGTCCTTAAATCTAAAAGAAAAGTGGGACAAATACCATATGATTCCACTCATAAATGGAATCTTAAAAAAAAAAAAAAAAAGAACAAACAAAAAGCAGAATCAGACCTATAATTACAGAGAACAAAGTGATGGTTGCCAGAGGGAAGGGGGTGGAGGGATGGGGCAAAATAAGTGAATGCGAGAGGAAGACTCAGGCCTCCAGTTACAGAATGAGTAGGTCACAGGAATAAAGAGCAGAGCATAAGGAATATGGTCAATGATACTGTAACAGCGATTTACTGGGACAGGTGGTAGCTACACTTGTGGTGAGCATCACATAAAGCGTCAAATGTGTCAAATCAACACGTTGTACACCTGAAATTAATGTAACATTGTGTGTCAATTATACTCAAATTAAAAAAAAAGAAAAGGAAAAAAATGGTTGGCCTGTCTTAGGATACAGCAAGGAAACAGTGAGCTTGAGTCCCATGCATGACTTTTCTATAAGAGGAACCCAAGAATACGCAATGTGGGTGCAGGAGAAAGATGGACCCAACCTCTCTGTAAGTCCTGGCACGTGATCAGAAGACAAGCACTGGGCCAGCCTAGGACAAAAAAGAGGCCAGGACTCAGGCCACAAGAAACCCTTGGAACATGGCCAGCAGGTAAATCACACAGGTGTTGCTCACAGAGAGGAAATAAGTGGCAGAAGGAAGCAAAAGACCCCAGTAAGAACCTTTGAGGCCAAGTTCTGCTGAGAACTTAAAACAGGTTAGATCTGTGAGTATATCCTAAAAGCTGCTGAGGGGCGGGGGGCGGCAGGGAGTGATTCCAGTATGAGTTAGTATTTAACAAACTTGTAGGAAAAATGGCATTTGGCTGAATCATTGCATTAACAGTATGGAACTTATTTTGGTTACTTAATCATATTCTAAATTGTGTATCTAATTTTAAAATAATTTTAGTATTGGGTGCCTGGGTGGCTCAGTTGGTTAAGCGACTGCCTTCAGCTCAGGTCATGATCCTGGAGTCCAGGGATCGAGTCCCACATCGGGCTCCCTGCTCAGCAGGGGGTCTGCTTCTCCATCTGACCCTCTTCCCTCTCGTGCTCTCTGTCTCTCATTCTCTCTCTCAAGTAAATAAATAAAATCTTAAAATAATAATAATAATAATAATTTTAGTATTTATTTAATGCATAAGTATTCATAAATGTAATCAGATTCCCATAAACTGTGTATTCTTCCTCACAACAGCCATGAGGAGGAGGAGGAATGGGCAGGGCCACTCCCCTGGGCCAGGCACCCTGCTCCTACTTCCTGTGGATTCTTACATTTAATCCTCACAGCACACCTGAGAGGGAAGTACCATCATTATCCCCACTTAACACGCAGGCAGCTGAGACTAACAGAGTTGAAATAACAAAGCTGGTGATCTGGGTGAACCACCAGCCCCATGGCCTGCCAGGGAGACTGGTCCAACCCTGGCAGCCCTCTACCACCTGCACACCATGGGAGTGAGGCTGAACCCGACAGAGAACGTGTCTGTAAGATAGAGGACATCACAAACTCAGAGAGCCTGGGAAACGTGTTGTTTGTAAATGCTGACTTCTTCAAGCTGGGAAAAGAGATGCAAAGATTCTGGAATCCAGAATAGACTGTCTTCATTGCTGTTACCCTGGAAACCACAAGAGGCTACAGCTAAAACTTGACATAATTCTTTCTACATGAGGTCTTGACTTAATTCACTATTCTGCTAAAAACCACAAAGATCTTAGAGAAGAATGACATGGTATATACATGTTGTATCTGGTTCCAGAGAAACTAAAAAACCAAAGGTGCCCAAAGCAACAGAAACTGGAGTAATAATCTCCACCCTGACAGGATCTATTAAAGAGATGAACTGTTTCCCACACCTTTAAAGTATTTCATTTAAACCACTTCTGATTAAATGAAAACTTGCTGTATTTCTAAAGAACTTGATGGAAAAAATATAAATGAATACAATTTAATAAGCTATCTGGAAAAAAAGAACCCTTTCAAACAAATAATAGCAGGAGGCCATAAATCATAGATTATCATAGACGAGGACATGAAGATTCTTCACCCAGAGGTCAGAAGAACAACATTATCATACAATTACTCGCCTGACTTTTCCTTAGCAGATTGCAGCAATGTGTTTTCCATCTCTAGTTCACTTCTGAGTCTACAGGTTTGGTAAAAAACAGCAAAATATCAGAACTCCATTCATACCTTTCTTCTTTTGTCTATTTTATGCCACAAGTCTTTCTTTAAAATTGAGAAATAAAAAGTCATCTCAGTTTCTATCAAAAAAGGGATTTGAAACTCTATATAAAATGAAAGCCTAAGTCAATCAAATTAAATAAACAAAAGAATACTTTCTTACCAAGACTGCATAAACCACTAGTTGAAGAAGCTGGTTAATATAAAGTAAATTATTTCCTGTAGTGTTATGAACATTATTTTGTTACTTTAAATTCTACAAAGTAGGGAGACAAAGAAATCAGCATTTACACTCCGGGATGAACAACAGATGAGGGGCAGTGGAGGCAGGTCCCTGCAGCTAGAATGCACACTGCATGTTCCCTGGGCCTCATGATTTCCTCCCACAGATACAATTCACAAATCCCACTATGTTTGTACTAAAAATAAAATACAAGACATTTTAAAAGGAAATGAAAACATCTGTAATCTCTTTGTATCCTCTCCCTGGTTTAAAAAAAAAAACAAAACTAAATCACCTGTCTTATTTCTAATACATGGGGGGTGGGGAGGAGTCTAATATGTATTGCTTGTACAGAAATCCTATGATTTGGTTAAAAACATCAGTGCCACAAATGAGTCAATGCTGCCTGTCTACAGGGGCCTAATGGTTAAGTAGCTTCACATACATTAGCTCATTTTATCAGAGATGAAAAGAAACAGAAAAGTATTATGACCTCCAATTTTAAGAAATTGAGATTAAATGAATTAATAATAATGGTAACAGCCCTATCAGTATGCAGAGTCAGGGCATTTAGTTTCCAGAAATGTTAAATGTGTTATAGTTTTAAATATTATGTTCTATTCCATTGCTTTTTCTTCTTCTTCTGAGACTTTAATTATATGTAAATTGGATCTTCTTTGCCTGTCTTCCACTTCAACCAGTTTTTCTCTGTCTTTTTATTTCTTTTGTTATCTCATCTTCATTCTCTGGCTTGTTTTTTGTTTTTCCCTAATGCTCCTTATTGTGTCCACTCAAGAGTATCCCTCCTTGGGTGTGTCATAATTTCGTCTGGATCTATGACATAATTTTGACTTTTTCAACTATCTTTCCTGAGTGGTCAAATCTTGCTTCACATCTTCCTTTTTATTGCTGTTGACTGCTGTGCTTTCTTAGTGTTTACATTTCTAACTCAAGGTCATTTTCATAGCTAGAAATGCTCTTTTGAGAATATTTAAGTTTGGAATGCTGTGGTACAGTTTTCTTCAACTTTTTGTTGTTGTTGGATGGCAGGGATTTTCATCAGCTAAATTGTTTGGGTCCTCATTTTATCAAGAGAGATAGTTGCTTGTGCAGACAGAGATCATTTGCACCTCTGCATTTTTGTAGGTAGGGATAACAGTTTGGGTAGTGTGTGGTTCCTAATTCAAGAGGACACATTTTTGTCAGAATAGCAAAGTATGCTTTTGTTGTTGTTTTAGGGTGTTTTATTTTGATTTTTTTACTGGATAACTTTTTTTTTTTTTGGAGGAAAGAAAGAACAATAGTGAAAGGGTCATGTGCCTTTCAATTTTCTTCTTTTATGAGATTCTAAACTCCCCTCCCTTGCTTCTTTTTCTCTTCAATGCACAGTTCTAAAAGATGCTGATCACTTCTTTTAAAGCTCTTCCCACCATATCATTATCACTTCAGCACTGGTTCCTTGCTTCCATGCTCACTTCAAAGTCCTTTCCTTCTAAGTCAGTGCTCTGATAGGGAAACTACTCTCTTTTCCTCCCTCCCTCCCCTGTCCCCCTTCCACCCTTCCTTCCTTTCTCTCTCTCCCTGTTCCCTCCGTCCCCTTCCACCTCTCCTTCCCCTTCTCCCCCCCTCCTCCTCTCTCCCTCCCTGCCTCTCACGACCTCCCCCCTTCCCTCTCTCTCTCCTTCCCTCCTCTCTCTCTTTCCCTTCCCCACTCTTCCTTTCTCTCTCTTCCCCTCCCTCCCTTCTTCTCTCTCTCTCTCTCTCTCTGGAACTGGTTTTAGAACATGATAGGCCTTCTACCAGCTCCATTCTTCTCTCTTCCCCCACTGCCCTTGCTCTCACCAAGGTTTGAAGAAAGAAAGATGATAATGATTCACTGGCATTTGATGTGTATTTTTCTAATTTCAAGTATTTTGAAGTTTGAATGCTTTTTATCCTCTACTTATACTGAAGACATGGTTTTGTTTTTTGGGTTTTTTTTCTTGTTTTGTTTTCTTGATAATATTTTGGGTGTGTTGGCTTTGCTTCAGTCTTCTTTAAATCCTCTATAAAACATATGCCCTATCCAATTGTGATTTCATCTGAAAGACTACACAGAAAAGTTAAAAGATTTTTTTTAAGTTAAAAACATAAAAACAAGATCATTCATGAAAGGTGTCTTGACTTTGCAGCAGTGTCACCTATCAGTAGGTCCCCAGGGGACCACTAAAGAAGATGAGATGCTTTCAGAAACCATCCCAAACCACCTTCACCCCCCCGCCCCCCGCCATACAAACACCAGATCTGGCTGAATTTCCCAGTCACAGATGTGATGGCTTATGAAAGAGGCCAAATGGCAGGGTATTAGTAAAGGCAGCATGCCTCCCCCATTAGTGCAGAAAAAAATGTAAATATATATGCTTGTCACATGGTTTTAAAATATTGTAAAATAGTATAATCCCAACATAAATAAAATCAGACTGTTAACCCTCACTTGTCATTATGCTCCAGGGCTGCTTTGGTGGCCATCACCATCACCCTCAGCTCCTCCTTGGCCTGGTTGACATCTGCAGTCTTCACTGATCTCTTCTCCAGTCCCTTGGCATTAGCCAGCAGAGTCTAGGAAGGACAAGGTCATAATGGGTAAGACAGACACAGGATGGGTGAACATTTTCCTTTTTTGTTATTACAGTGTATTCAAGATATCCTGAGTCAAAATAGAAATTCTAGGTAAAATAGGTAAATAGGATGAAAGGGGGGAGAAAATATTGGAGAAGGAATAACTAGTCATGCAAAGATCTGGGTAAAATATTGTTTTTAAAATTTTACGGTTTTATTTTCTTAAGAAAGTTAAAAAGTGGCAGGGGTTCACTGTGGGTTTGTGTGGGGAAAAGAAATGTTGAATAAAGTGCTCCAAGTATATTATCATGAGCACAAGAATTATTTCTGAATTGGTGAGAAACTATTTAATTTGATTATTCTACATGGATATAAAGCAATGCTGAACTCAAATGTGGAGACACAGAGTCTCTGCTTCATTAGGTGAAAGGCTTCCACATTTCCAGAAACAGAAAGAAGGATAGGATGCCCTGTTGGCCAGGGAAATTTTCATGCTGATATTTGATTGGGATAAAGACATGTATGTTCCTTTTGGACTCAACCTCAAAAACTAAGGAATAGGGTAGATCCCCAACTGGAGGTTTGTTTATTCCTGTCAAACAAAAGCTTATTTTTCTGCAGCACGAAAAGCTCAAAACAAGGAAAACTTTGCACACATGCAAGTTTGAATTAAGGAGTAAATCAGATATGGGGAAGATGGCAATGGAGTAGGAGGACACCAGGCTCACTTTGTCCCTCAAATACAACTAGCTAACTATCGAATCCCTAACTACCCCCCAGAAATCGACCTGAAGACTGGCAGAACAAACTCCACAACTAAAGGCAGACAAGAGCCCACAATGAAGAAGGTAGGAAGTGTGGAGACATGGTTTGGGAGAGAAATGGATGGTGGCCAATGTGGTGCAGAGAGAGCTGCAGTCGCAAAGAAGGGTGAGAAGACAGACTAGCACAGAGGGAAGCCCACATGGGGAACACGAAAACAAGAGGGGCTGAATTTCATGAGTTCTTGCAACTAGTGGGGCTTAAAGCCTAGAGATTTAAAGGTCAGTGTGCCTGGCTCAGGGAGAGCCCCGAGGGCATTGGGGTTACTCCAGGAGAGAAGGTAGGGCAAGCAGCCTGCAGACATACAGCATGAAAACAACAATCTGAAGAGCACCTGGCACACACATTGGGGAAGTTATTTGCTCGTCTTGGAGTGTGTCCCAGAGAGGAAGGGTTCACAGAGAGACCCCTTTGGGAACAAAGGAGCTGGCAGGTACCATTTCCTTTACCAACCCTCAGCACAAGCACAGGACCACCTGCAGGAACCAGTGCTACTTGGACACTCTCTACCTAACTTGCTTACACCAAGCCATGCCCCAACCCCCCATGCTTCAGTGGGACCTACTCTCCCAACCATGTCTGCCTCGGTCCCAGCACAGTGGGTCCCCTACCCCAGAAGAGTGGCCCAAACCCCTGCCAACACCACATCTCCCAATCTGGGAGTTTTTCAGGGCATTGGTTCCAGCGGTGGTGGTGACTGGTCTCATTTCAAAAGTAGAACACACCTAGTTAAAGTTCACCACATTTAGGCAAGGGAACAAACACTGCCCACAACAGGCAAAGAGAGCCCCTGCAGACAACTGGCCTGAAGGATAAAGTGGCTAGGACAAAATAGCAGAGTGCATGCAGCACACATTGGAGACACTCTCTGAAGTGCCAGGCTCTGTAGAACAGGGGACACTACACTGCAAGGTGCTGCAGGACCTCTTCTTCGTAAGGCCATTAACCTCAAGAACAGGAGACATAGCTGACCTTCTTAACATATAGAAACAGGCACAGCGACTTAGACAAAATGAGAAGACAGATGAATTTGTCCCAAATTGAAAGAACAGGACAAGGCCACAGCCGGAGATCTAAGTGAACCAGATAAAGTAACATGCCTGATGGAGTATTTAAAGTAATGATCATAAAGATACTCACCGGACTTGAGAAAAGAGTAGAAGACATAAGGGAAACCCTTAACACAGAGATAAGGAATAACATAGCAGAGATAAAGGGTTTAATGAACGAAATGAGAAACACACTCAATAGAATGAGCAGCAGGCTAGAAGAAGCAGAGGAATGAATTACTGACCTAGAAGACAGAGTGAGGGAAAGTAATCAAGCTGAACAAAAGAGAGTAAAAGGAATTATGCAAGACAAGAATACACTTGGGAACTCAGTGACTCCATCAAACATAATAACATTCATATTGTAGGGATCCCAGAAGAAAGAGAGCGAAAATGGAGTAGAAAAAAAAATTTTTTTTTTAAGATTTTATTTATTTATTTGACAGAGAGAGACATAGCGAGAGAGGGAATACAAGCAGTGGGAGTGGGAGAGGGAGAAGCAGGCTTCCCACCGAGCAGGGAGCCCGATGCAGGGCTCGATCCCAGGACCTGGAATCATGACCTGAGCCGAAGGCAGACGCCCAACGACTGAGCCACCCAGGCGCCCCTGGGGTAGAAAATTTATTTGAAGAAATAATAGCTGATAGGGAACTGAAAAGTTCCCTAATCTGGGGAAGGAAACAGATATCCAGATCCAGTAGGTACAGAGAAACGCCAACAAAATAAAAAAAGCAGATCCATACCACAACATATTGTAATTAAAATGGGCAAAATGTAGTGATAAAGAAAAAAATTTTAAAGCAGCAAGACAAAAGTAGACAGTTACATATAGGGGGAACCCCATAAGGCTATCAGCGGATTTTTCAGTAGAAATTTTGTGCCAGAAAGGGGTGGCATGAAATATTCAAAGTGCTGAATGGGGAAAATGTGTAGCCAAGAATATTCTATCCAGCAACACTATTATTCAGAATAGAAGGAGAGATAAAGAGTTTCCTAGACAAACAAAAACTAAAGGAGTTCATGACCACTAAACCAGCCCTACAAGACATATTAAAGGGGACACTTTGAGTGGAAAGAAAAGACCAAAAGTGATAGTATGAAGGTAGGAAACACAAAAGCAGTAAAAACGAATATTTCTGTAAAAAGTCAGTCAAGGAATTCACAAAATAAAAGGGTGTGAATTATGACACCATATACCTAAAATGTGGGGAGGAGAAGACTAAAGAACGTGTTCAAACTTAAACGATCATCAACTTAATATAGACTGCTATATGTAGATATTATATACAAACCTAATGGTAACCACAAATCGAAAATCAGTAATAGATATACAAAGAATAAGAAAACCCAAATATATCACTAAGAAAACCAACAAACCATGAAAGAAGAAAGGATCAAAAAAAAACTTCAGAAACAAAGACAAAAGTAACAAAATGGCAATAAATACCTATCTATCAATAATTACTTTGAATGTAAGTGGACCAAATGCTCCAATCAAAAGACATAGGATGACAGAATGGATAAAAAACAAGACCCATCTATATGCTGCCTATAGGAGACTCATTTCAGACCTAAAGACACCTGCAGATTGAAAGTCAGGGGATGGAGGAACATTTATCATGCAAATGAGTGTCAAAATAAAGCTGAAATAGCAATACTACATCAGAATAAATAGATTTTAAAACAAAGAGTGGAACAAGACACAAAGAAGGATAATACATAGTAACAAAGGGGCCAATCCAATAAGGAGATATAACAATTTTAAATATTTATGTACCCAACATGGGAGCATGCAAATATATAAAACAGTTAATAAAAAACATAAAGGAATTAATTGATAGCAATACAATAACAGTAGGGGACTTTAACATCCCACTTACATCAATGGACAGATCATCCAATCAGACAATCAACAAGGAAACAATGGCATTGAATGACACATTGGTCCAGGTGGATTTAACAGATATATTTAGAACATTCTATCCTAAAACATCAGAATACACATTCTTCTCAGGTGTACATGGAACATTCTCCAGAATAGATCACATATTGGGCCACAAAACAAGTATCAACAATTCAAAGAGATCAAAGTCATACTATGCAGCTTTTCCGACCACAATGCTATGAAACAAGAAATCAACTACAAGAAAAAATCCAGGAAGACCACAAATACATGGAGGTTAAGTAACATGCCACTAAACAATGAATAGGTTTACCAAGAAATCAAGGAAGAAATCCAAAAGTACATGGGAACAAATGAAAATGAAAACACACGATCCAAAACCTCTGGGATGCAGCAAAAGCTATTCTAAGAGGGAAGTTTATAGCAATACAGGCCTACCTCAAAAGGCAAAAAGAAATCTCAAATAAACAACCTAACCTTACACCTAAAGGAGCTAGAAAAAATAACAACAAACAAAACCAAAAACCAGTAGAAGGAAGGAAATAATAAAGATTAGAGCAGAAATAAATGCTATAGAAACTTAAAGAAAAAAAAAAGTAGGGGCGCCTGGGTGGCTCAGTTGTTAAGCGTCTGCCTTCGGCTCAGGTCATGGTCCCAGGGTCCTGGGATCAAGCCCCGCATCGGGCTCCCTGCTCGGCGGAGAGCCTGCTTCTCCCTCTCCCTCTCTCTGCTGCTCTGCCTACTTGTGCTCTCTCTCTCTGTGTTAAACAAATAAATAAAAATCTTTAAAAAAAAAAAAAAGTAGAACAAATAAATGAAATCAGGAGCTGGTTCTTTGAAAAACAGCACAACAAAAATTGATAAAATAAAATTACAGAGGATGCCTGGGTGGCTCAGTTGGTTAAGCCTCCAATTCTTTTCTTTTTTTTTTTTAAGATTTTACCCATTTATTTGAGAAAGAGTGAGAGAGCAAGAGAGCGATTAAGAGAGCAAGTGGGGGGTAGGGGAAGAGGGAGAAGCAGACTCCCCGAAGAGTAGGGAGCCCGACATGGGATTCAATCCCAGGACCCTGGAATTATGACCTGAGCCAAACACACACGCTTAACCGACTGAGTCACCCAGGCGCCCTCTTTTTCTTCTTTTTTTTTTTTTTTTAAAGCCTCCAACTCTTGATTTTGGCTCAGGTCATGATCTCAGGGGCGTAAAATTGAGCCCCACGTCAGGCTCTGTGCTCAGTGGGAAGTCTGTTCGAGATTATTGCTCTTCCTCTCTCTCTCAAAACAAATAAATAAATCTGAAATAAATAAATAAATAAATAAATAAATAAATAAATAAATAAATAAATAAAATTACAAATGAAAGAGGAGGAAGAACCACCAACATCACAGAAATACAAACAATTATAAGAGAATATTATGAAAAACTATATGCCAACAAATTGGACAAACTAAAAGAAATGGATAAATTCCTAGAAACATATAACCTACCAAAACTGAAGCAGGAAGAAATAGAAAATTTGAATAGACTAAGTACCAAAAAGGAGATTGAATCAGTAATCAAAAAACTCTCAACAAACAAAAGTTCATGATCGTTTGGCTTCACAGCTGAATTCTACCAAAATATTAAAGAAGAGTTAGTATTATTTTCTCAAACTATTCCAAAACATGGAAGAGGAGGGAAAACTTCCAAATTCATTATATGAGGCCAGCATTACCCTGATACCCAAAGCAGATAAAGACATCACCACCAAACAACAACAACAAAAAAGAACTACAGGCCAGTATCTTTGATGAACATAGATGTAAAAATACCCAAAATGAGGGGTGCCTGGGTGGCTCAGTCGGTTAAGCGTCTGCCTTCAGCTCAGGTCATGATCCCAGGGTCATCGGGCTCCCTGCTCCATGGGAAGCCTGCTTCTCCCTCTTCCACACCCCCTGCTTGTGTTCCCTCTCTCGCTGTGTCTCTGTCAAATAAATAAATAAATCTTTAAAAAAAAAATACTCAACATGATGCCTGGATGGCTCAGTTGGTTAAGCGTCTGCTTCAGCTTGGGTCATGATCCCAGAGTCCCAGGATCGAGCCCCGCATCAGGCTCCCTGCTCAGCAGGGAGTCTGCTTCTCCTTCTGCCCCTCACTTGCCCGTGCTTGCTTGTGCTCTCTCTCTCTCTCAAATAAATAAAATCTTAAAAAAAAAAAAAAAAAAAAAAAAACTCAGCAGGGACGCCTGGGTGACTCAGTTGGTTAAGCATCTGCCTTCAGCTCAGGTCATGATCCCAGGATCCTGAGATCAAGTCCCACATGGGACTCCTTACTCAGCGGGGAGCCTGCTTCTTGCTCTGCTCCTCCCCCACCACCACTCATTCTCTCCCCTTCTCTTTGACAAGTAAATAAATAAAATCTTTTAAAAAAAAAAATCCTTGGGGCGCCTGGGTGGCTCAGTCATTAAGCGTCTGCCTTTGGCTCAGGTCATGATCCCAGGGTCCTGGGATCGAGCCCGGCATCGGGCTCCCTGCTCCACGGGAAGCCTGCTTCTCCCTCTCCCACTCCCCAGCTTGTGTTCCCTCTCTCGCTATGTCTTTCTCTGTCAAATAAATAAATAAAACCTTTAAAAAAAAAATCCTCAACAAAATGCTAACAAACCAAATCCAACAATACATTTAAAAAATCATTCACCACAATCAAGAGGGATTTATTCCCAGCATGCAAGAGTGGTTCAATATTTGCAAATCAGTCAATGTGATACATCACATCAATAAAAGAAAGGATAAAAACCGTAAGATTATTTCAATAGATGCAGAAAAAGCATTTGACAAAGTATAACATTCATTCATGATAAAAGCCCTCAGGTAGGTTTATAGGGAACATACCTCAACATAATAAAGGCCACATATAAAAAAATATATACTGAACATCATACTCAATGGGGAAAAACTGAGAGCTTCCCCTCTAATGTCAGGAACAAGACAAGGATGTCCACTCTCACCACTTTTATTCAAAACAGTACTAGAATTCCTAGCCACAGCAATGAGACAACAAAAAAATAAAAGGCATCCAAACTGCAGATGTAAAACTCACTATTTGTAGATGCCATGCTACTATATATAGAAAACCGTAAAGATCACCAAAAAACTACTAGAACAGATAAAGGAATTCAATAAAGTTGCAAGATACAAAATCAATGTGCAGAAATCTGTTGCATTTCTATATACTAATAATGAAGCAGCAGAAAAAGAAATTAAGAAGATAATCCCATTTACAATTGCACCAAAAATAATAAGATACCTAGAATAAACCTAACCAAAGAGGTAAAAGACCTGAACTCTGAAAACTAAAATATTGATGAAAGAAATTGAAGAGGACACAAAGAAATGGAAAGACATTCCATGCTCATGGATTAGAAGAAAATATATTGTTAAAATGTCTATACTACCCAAAGCAATCTACAGATTTAATGCAATCCCTACCAAAATACCAATAGCATTTTCCACAGAACTAGAATTTTTAAAATCCTAAAATTTATATGGAACTACAAAAAATCCAAATTGCCAAGTCAATCTTGAAAAAGAAAAGCAAAGCTGGAAGTATCACAATTCCAGACTTCAAGTTATATTACAGAGCTGTAGTAATCTAAACAGTCTGGTACTGGCACAAAAATAGACACATAGATCAATGGAACAAAATAGAAAGCCCAGAAAAAAACCCACAATTATATGGTCAGTTAATCTTTGACAAAGCAGGAAAGAATAGTCAATGGGAAAAGGATAGTCTCTTCAACAAATGGTGTTGGGAAAACTGGACAGCTACGTTGGAAAAAAGGAAACTGGACCACTTTCTTATACCATATACAAAAATAAATTCAAAATGGATTAAAGACCTAAATGTGAGACCTGAAGTCATAAAAGTCCTAGAAGAGAGCACAGGCAGTAAGGTCTCTGACATCGGCCCTAGCAACGTTTTTCTAGATGTTTCCTGAGGCAAGGGAAATAAAAGGAAAAATAAAATATTGGCACTATATCAAAATAAAGCTTCTGTACAGTGAAGGAGATAATCAACAAAAATAAAGACAACCTACGGAATGGGAGAAGATATTTGCAAATGACATATCCAACAAGTGGTTAGTATCCAAGACATATAAAGAATTACAACTCAATACTCAAAAAAGCCAAATAATCCAATTAAAAATGGGCAGAAGGGGAGAGCCTGGGTGGGGCAGTCACTTAGGCATCTGACTCTTGGTTTCAGCTCAGGTCGTGATCTCAGGGTCATGGGATGGAGGCCCACATCGGGCTCCACGCTCAGCGTGGAGACTCCTTCAGAGTCTCTCTCTCCCTACCTCTCCTGCTCGTGCACTCACTCTCTCTCTCTAAAATTAATAAATAAATCTTTTATAAGAATGGCCAGAAGAAATGAATGACATTTCTCCAAAGAAGACATCCAGATGGCCAACAGACATGAAAAGATGCTCAACACTACTCACCATCAGGGAAATGCAAAATCAAAATTACAATGAGATATCACCTCACACCTATCAGAATGGCTAAAATCAACAACACAAGAAACAAGATATTGGTGGGGTTGTGGAGAAAGGGGAACGCTGTTAAACTGTTGGTGGGAATGCCAACTGGTGTAGCCACTCTGGAAAACAGTACGGATATTCCTCAAAAAGTTAAAAAATAGAACTACCAGAACTACACCAGTCAGCCCAACGACCTCATCCTCACTTGATTGTATTTGCACAGACCCTATTTCCCAGTAAGGTCACACTCACAGCTTCCAAGTGGACATAATGTTTTGGAGGACACTATTCAGCCGAGCACAGCTGACTCATGGGGAAAATGCAGGGAAGATGTGGAATCCAGGCCACTGGGAGGCACCAGAGAGATGAGCATCACAAGCACACCCTACAATAGCTAAAGTTCGATAAAGGACAGCTTAAAAACAGTGTTGGAAACTCTATTTTGAGATATTTATGGGGTATTTTCTGAGTTTTACACAGTCATCACAAATTTTGTGGCCTAACACAAACTTGTCATCGCCATTCTGGAGGGCAGGAGTCTGGTTTGCTCTGCTGGGCCCTGCTAGGGTCTCCCTGGGCTGAAATCAGGGTGCCGGCTGGCTACCTTCCTTTCTCAAGGCTCTGGGACACAATTTCCTCCAGGATCACTCAGGCGGTTGGCAGGACCCACTTCCTTGCGGTTGTAGGACTGAGCTCCTGTTCTTGCTGGCTGTCAGCTCCTGGACGCCTGTGTGTGGACCCTCCACCCCAGAGCCCCCAACGGCCATGGAATCCTCCTCTCCCTCCAAATCTCTCCGACTCCCCTTCTGCCACTTCTCCCTTCTGAGCCCAACCAGAGAAGGTTCTCTGCTGTGAGGGACCCATGGGATCAGATTGGGCCCACCCAGGTAATTCTGGATAATCTCCCTATTTTTAGGTCTGTAATCTGCCTGCTTTGGACACCTAAGTGTCAACGTCCAGCAAGAAGCTGGAAACAGGTATAATCTGGAACTCCCAGGAAATATCTGAGTGACATATACAGAGCTAGGGGTCATCAGTGTAAGGGTATGCAAATGTATCTCATAACCAGGGTGAGAGGGAGAAAAGAGAGGATCAATGCTGAGGAAAACAGTCAGGTGAGGACTGGGTTACAGAGGAATCAGCCAGAGAGATCACTGACAGTGGGTGGCCAGAGACATTGGCAAAACACAGGAAATGTGTATGCCCCCCCTCACCCCACCGCTCACTCTCACTGTGGGCAGGAGGTAAATTCTTTACCCACGGTGTCCTTCAGCTGTAGAGGCACAAACGGGGCTTCTTGGATTCAGAATGCTTTCTCCTACTCATGAAATATGAAGCAATGAAGAAATAGGCTTTATTTAGACACCTGGAGGATCAGCTGTTACCTTACACTGTGATGGGGAGTGGGACCGCAGAAGTATTGCCATGTAGAGTTCATATTCATCCTGTACAAAAAAAAAAAAATCCACTGAAAATGTGTTATATCACAAGGTAAGTTTCTTTGCAGGGATAAATAATATAGAAGTTAAGGATGTCGGTTCAGATCATTTCAAAAATTATAAAATGTTCCTTCAGTATAAAACCAGTAATACATGCAATAAAGTGTATAAAATCTCACCAACTTTGCAGCACATTTGAGGGTTAACTGTTGATCACCTCAGAATAGCATCCTAAAATACCTTGACACACATACAACACATGATCTCCTGCCATACAGATGCTCTGTGGGTCCTGCTCACCTGCCAGGGATTACTCCCTAGGTTTGGGGATGTTCTCTGGAGAACAGGCCACTGTATGGCTGCTCTTATTTAGGCCTTAGGCAATAGAAAAGATATGGAAGCAACCTCATTTCAACTCAGCTTTGATATCATGAAATCACAGCAAACTTATAATTCCATAGGAATGTATATGAAATAATTATGCATAATTATAAAAGTTTATATGTTACATATGTACAATTTAGAAAAGCCTATAAATAATTGGGAAGCTTTAGTGGGGGGAAAATGGGCTTAAGGAGTGAGCTAGCTGGTTGTTTATTCACATGGGCCCACTTGTGATTTATGTGGCTATATGCACGTTACTTTGAGTCTGCAAATGATTTTCGTCATCTGTAGAATGGAGGCCATGATATTTGGCAGAATTTCTGTGAGAAATGCGATCCTGTGTGCAAAGCATCATATGTGGCTCTCAGTGGTTATGTGGGAAATAAACATTTTTTATTACCTTAACTTCTTTCAAGATATCACCAAATATCAAAGAACTATTGCAAATATCTTCAAAGACTTCTCTGAAGACGTGCAGTCTGTTGAACTGCTGAGGGTCACACACGCACACTTTCTGGAGCTCCTGGTGGATAAAGAGAACCAGCCATTTTAAGATGTCTTCATTTTTCTTTCCAAATAGCTTCTCGGTAGAGGAATAAGAATTTCCATGGGGCTTTCTATCAGAGGGTCCATCTCCCACCACTCCAGAACTGGGTCTGGACAGAGCCAGGCAGCAAACCAAGGTGCATCTCATTCCCTCTGAGCAGTGCTGAGAAGGTCTGATTGCACTGTTTTCAAAGGCGTTGGTCTATGTTTTCTTTATTCACTCCATTACATCCTGTACTTGTCCACAATGTCCCCAGGGTCTTCCTCTTTCCATTAGCCCTCTCAGCCAAAACCCTCATCAGGTTTGGTTATTTCTCAGGTATGCTGCTATTTCTTCCATTCTGGCATTCTCACCCTTGCATCACATCTGCGGTCACTGTGCACGACTCACAGCCCCTGGGAGTTCACCAAAGCTCCTCCCATCATGCTAACCACCTTCCACAGACATGGGTGACTCCAAGCAGACTGTACCTACGTTACCTAACCGTCTACTCCCACCTCACTCTCCCCTCACATGCTTCCGTAGTGAGTTAGGCAAACCTTTCGTCAGATATGTCTGCTATCCATGAACATTGTATGTACCACAGCTGCCAGGCAGCATCTGATGCTCTGCCTATGAAGTTACCTCCAACTGACCTGTTTCCAGACTTAGCCTTCCTTTACTTCTCCGTTATCATCTACATCATGTCAGAACTGGTAGGTACACTATTTTCTAGCTGGAAATGTAAAGGAGGTGCCTGAATGTGGGTCTCCACCCACAACATTTAGAAACCTAGGACTACAGCAGTTTCCCCACAGCACTGCAAAATCACCCTCCTTACCTGTTCCAACTTCTTTTCATGGCATATTGCTGCCTTGATCCCAGTGAAATCGTGCTTCGTGAGATCTTGCTTTGCAAGAACTTCTTTTTGGAAACACAGGAACTTCTTATACTTGTCTGCCTTTGTTATGCCAGCTAAGTAGGAGCTGATGTACCGGTACTCATCCTTGGGTCGGGGAGACATCACACACTGACGGCTGGACTCCACTGTTCTGTACTTGAGAACCTTCATCTCTGGCAGTCTCAGCTCTTCTCTCCTCCGCAGTTCTGGAGAAGCCTCTCTTCCTAGAGCCTTCCTTGGAAAGAAGTCCTCTTCTGAAGTGTGGGAAATATGCTCCAGAGGGTTCAAATACCTGAATAGTGGTGTGGTCTGGGCATCTTTTGGACTCAGAGCTGTATTGATGGCAAAATAAGCCAAAGCATCTTTCATCTTTGCAATCTTCTTATCAGATGGCCTTTCTATTTTGAAGATTTTTTCCCCTTTTGGTCTATTGGCATTGGGCCAGTGATATAGGATTGTCTCAGGTGGCCTGTAGAGCTTATTGGAATTCAAGTGCCCAGAGGTGTAGAGATAGATGTCATCTCTGTGATCTTTCTGAAGTTTGTTCAGTAGTTTCGTTAGATTGCATAAAGTCCTATCACCTTGCACCTCACAGTGCTTCCACCTCATGTAAACTGGTCAGAAAAGATAATAAGATTATTAAATATTAGTTCCATAATAAGACAGTAAGACAGCTGTGTGCATTTGCTGAGCTGGCATATCTCATTCCCAGAGGAGGAGCCGACAGACACAGACAGAAAACAGCACACAGGCCAGGCCTGGCTGCAAACAGAGGACTGCTAGATACACATGATGTGCAGTTCTGATCAGAAAGCCCAGGGCCCTGCAGGGACACCTGGCCTGCTCAGTCCATAGAGCATGCAACTCTTGATCTTGGGGTTGTAGGTTTGAACCCCATGTTGGGTGTGAAGATTACTTAAAAATAAAACCAGGAAGGAAGGAAGGAAGGAAGGGATGGAGGGAGGGAGGGAGGGAGGGAGGGAGGGTAGGAGTCCCTCCAGGGCCCTTCAAAGCCAGGAAGAAGGGGGGAGGGACTTTTGATGGTTTCTTACCATATTAGCAAAAGTTCTGAAAGGAAAGTTTTAACAGTGTAATTACGATTCATAATGATGGCACTTAGAGACATTCACCCCTACAAAATGTTTTTCTTTCTCTCTTAATATTGAAAGGTCTCAGAGTCCCTGATCAAACCCCTCAGTGACTGCTGAGCCAGTCACCCCTTCTGCTCCCACCCCCACTTGTAGGAAGATAAGGAGCCACAGAGTAAAACCTGTGGGTAAGTTGATGGGGACCCCAGCTCCTTCCACAAAGGTCCCTGCTTCTCACATATCCCAGTGGTAGGGCTCCACTTGGGCACATGGTCCAGGACATAAAACTCTAAAAACATGGCTTTTTGAGTCAGTTTCCTAACCATGTGATCTCATAGAGCTTACATAATCTCTCTGAATCACAGTTTCTTCCTCTGCAAGATCAGGATAATCATCCTACTCAAAAGGATTGATTGACAGCTAAATGAAACTGCATTTGGCAGAGAAGCCCATGGCCTGGAACAGATACTCCATAAATGGTATCTATTTTAAGAAAGGACTCTAGGACAAGGAACACCTTATGAAATTTTTCTGGTAGAACATGAGTTGGCCCAGACTTCAACATGAGATTTCTTTTTGGCCATGCGCTGTGAGGGCCACGAAGCAGCTAGCCCACAGCTTCACCTTCCCAGAGAACCCTGGAGGAAAGAATAAGCAGATCTGTCCCACCATGTCACCCGAACAGGGATGGACACTGGCAGCAGAGTGGTAAAGTAGGCCCATCGGAGCCCTCAAGGGCCCGTTCTGAACTCCCACAGACTGGGCATTACCCAGGCCCATAACCCTGTCACACCCGCTGGTCCTCACAAGGATTCCATCTATAACTGGTTTTGCCCCTATTTTGTAAAAGGGAAGCTGAGAAGGAGTTCTGGGACCCACCCAGGTCCAGACACCTAACAAGTGGCAGAACTGATTCCTGAATACAACATTTTTACCCAAACTGCTGGATCATCTCTCTTATTCCACTAGCACCTGAGTAATGCAGGGGAGGACTTTCTGGGAACTATGCCACATCCAAACCCTTTTCCCTGACCAATGCATGTAATGACAATAAATCAGGACACATGATTTCCTCTGTTTTCACCTAAGAAAAGAAAGGCCCAGAGAATATGAAGAAGTAGAATCACTTCTATCACTGTGTAACAAATTATCATAAACTAAGTAGCTTCAAACCCATGTATTAGATCACGGTTCTATGGGACCGAACTCCAGCATGAAGGAGTTAGGTTCTCTGCTCAGGATATTACAACACAGATAACAAAATGTGGGCCTGGTTGAGGTCTGGGAAGCTTTGGGAGAAAACCTGCTTCCAGGCTTATTCCTGTTGTTGACAGAATCCAACTCCTTGTGGTTGTAGGACTGAGGTCCCCACTTCCTGGTTGGCTGTTGGTGGGGGTCACTCTAAGCTCCCAGTGACTACCCTCATCCCTGAACACATGCACCCCTCATCCCTGAGTCCCCTTCACATACTTCTCATGCCCCTAACCTCTGACCCTCCTCTAGGACCAGCTTCATGTGATTAGGTTAGGCCCACCCAACACGCTACCTGTCTTGAGGTCACTGGTGCTATGGGACATAGCACAATCACAGAGCACTCTCTCCTCATGTTCAAAGTCTTGAGGACTATGCCAAGTACGCACCGGAGGTCAGGGAAACTTGAGCCGTCCCAGAGTTCTCTCCATCTCAGGGATGTTGCCAAACCCAGAGCACAGTCTCCCTTTGCCTTGTCCCATGAAGAGACAAATCAACCTTTCCCATCTGTGTGGTCAGATATCAGAGCAAATACTTCCAGCAGTGGGATTCTTGAGAATTTCTCCCTATTGATCAGCTTATTACTTCAAAGAAACCACTTATAAAATGTTAAAATATTAATAGAACCATCTTTCTTTCTTTTTTTTTTTTTTAAAGATTTTATTTATTTATTTGAGAGAGAGAGAATGAGAGAGAGCACATGAGAGGGGGGAGGGTCAGAGGGAGAAGCAGGCTCCTCGCCGAGCAGGGAGCCCGATGCGGGACTCGATCCCGGGACTCCAGGATCATGACCTGAGCCGAAGGCAGTCGCTTAACCAACTGAGCCACCCAGGCGCCCTAGAACCATCTTTCAAGACAGTCAATCATAATTCATCAAAGGCAGAAACACTTAAAGAAGATACTAAACACACATTGTATTTGTTGGGCTTCTCCAGAGGACAGAACCAATACGATAGAGAGAGAGAGAATATGTAAAGAGATTTGTTACAAGGAATTGGCTCACATGGTTATGCCCTCTGGCAAGTCCAAAATCTGCACGATGGTCAGCATGCTGGATACCCACCCACTTCATGCCCAAGGCTTTCTGCTAGAGAATTCCCTCTTGCTCTGGGGAGGTCAGTCTTTACTCTATGAGGTCTTCAACAGATTAGATGAGGCCCACCCACATTTCAGAGAGCAATCTGCTTTACTCAAAGTCTACTGATATAAATGTTAATTTCATCCAACAAACAGCCTCAACAGAAATATCCAGAATGAAATGTGACCAAATATCTGGGCACTGTGGCCTAGCTAAGGCGACACCTAAAATCCACCATCACATGCATTATTCCCATTCTCTTTGGAAAGTGGGAGGAGGAGGCAGCTCAGTTGTGTTTATTTTATTCCCGGAAAGGATTTAAAAGCACCAGAAAATTAGCAAAATCATTTTCCTACTTAGAATATTTCTCTTTAGATTGCAACAAGACTTGCTTCACTAGATTCAGAGAATCTGGATTCCATTTCTCTCTGCCAAGTTCTTACAATACGTACCAGGGATCCCATACTGGCAATAAATATTTTAATTTCTTTTCTACCTGGAAACATTGTTTATTTGTATATTCTGCCATCTCAAACTGACAGAAAAAGAACAGAAAAGGTTGAAATAATTCATTGGAAAATGTCATTCTTTACCAAATAATTGGGAAACAAATTCATTTTAAGTAAAACCAAACCAATGTTGAATAGATATTGATAAGACATAGTAATAGGTTTTTTGGACTAGGTTTAAATTAATAAATACTTCAAACATCAGCATTTGACATTTTTAAATACAGGATGTTGTTTTTGGTGGTTCATCTTTTCCAAGACAGAAGCAGTAGGTCTTTAATGTCAAAATTATTACAAGTCACTTTCCTGTGTTATGCGATCTCAGGGAACCTTGGAATCCCATAGACATCTTGTGCTGTCTCCCTCACCTCCAGACTTAAGTCAGCAAACATCCTTGTGGTATGTGTTAGAGGCAAAAATTCAGGGAAAAGAGCAGGCCAATCCCCAGCCCCACAGACTCCTTGCCCTGTGGGGCAGGTATGGCCAGAGGAGAGCCCCAGAGCCTTGGGGAACAGGGCAGGCCAGGTTGGGTGCTTGAACTCCTAAAAGAATCCATGTGGGGCCCCTCTGTGCAGATCCTCTCCCTGTGGCTGTTTGGTCCTCCCCCATGTTAATCACCTGTAGGATGTTTACAACTCTTCTCAAGATTTTAAGCTCTCTTCCCTGAATTCTGCGGATGGTTTTGTACTGGCCACCAACTGTAATGCTCTTCTCCTGTGATTTCTACTTTTCCTCAAGGGAAGAAACTGTTTTATTAACATCGGCATCTTCAGAAAAAGACCAAGAGTATCTGTTTTGTTTCATGAATAAATGTGGAAAAGAAGTCATATTTTTAGAATTTTAAATAATAAGGTAAAATTTTACTCTGTACCACACTGCTGTCTCCCTCGGATTCCCCAGCAGCAATCTGAAAGTCCAGTAGGGAATGAGCTACGCGATAGGGAGAAGGTAGGAGCTGTGGGAGAAGCACACATCTACGGTGCTGGAGCGAGGAAGGGAAAACCACACCGTACATTAATTATCTTAAACTGGTTGGACATGGAAAGCAGATTAATGGGTCCGTCTAATTCTATGCTCTTGGCAAAGGGACTTTGCAGATTTCATTAAAGTTATGACCTTGGAATAAAGAGATTATCCAGAATTACCCGGGTGGGCCCAGTCTGATCCCATGGGTCCCTCACAGCAGAGAACCTTCTCTCACTGGGCTCAGAAGGGAGAAGTGGCAGAAGGAGAGTCAGAGAGATTTGGAGGGAGAGGAGGATTCCATGGCCGTTGGGGGCTCTGGGGTGGAGGGCCCACGCACAGGCACTAGAGAGAGGCGTCCAGGAGCTGACAGCCAGCAAGAACAGGAGCTCAGTCCTACAACCGCAAGGAAGTGGGTCCTGCCAACCGCCTGAGTGATCCTGGAGGAAATTGTGTCCCAGAGCCTTGAGAAAGGAAGGTAGCCAGCCGGCACCCTGATTTCAGCCCAGGGAGACCCTAGCAGGGCCCAGCAGAGCAAACCCAGACTCCTGCCCTCCAGAACAATGACAAGTTTGGTTTGCTTTAAGTCACTAAATCTGTGGTCATCTGTTATAGCAGCAGAAGAAACCAAATACGGCGCGTGGTTCCCAGGACTGGAACGGCCGGAGGGTGATGACAGTGAGGGGAGGGCTAGTGGCCAGCAGAAGAGGCAGGAAAATCACTAAGTAGTCTTGACAATTCAGGGAGAGCCAGCCCTGGGGGGGGGGGGGGGTCACCCACAGCACACCACTGCCCTGTGCCCAGGGATCCCAAATGGAAGAATGCAGTCATACGGCCCAACATTACAGAGGAGAGCCTCCAGTTTCTTTACGTCCATATTAAAGAAAAAATAACCTCCAAAGGCTGGAAGGCTGTAAAAGTATTCCCGCGGCCCGCTGCGTAGCCGGGGTGCGGGTGCCTGGGCCCCACAGCTGTTGGGTGCTTTCCTTTGCACTGCACCCGATTTACTTGTAAGGGATTTATTTGGCGACTATTTTTTCCTCCTCCTTTTTATAGAATATGTACTTATTAAGAATTACCAAAATAAGACGAGAGCCTTCTCTGTTTCCAGCCACCATGTGGCAGGTTTTGCCGAGGGCACGCAGTCACCTCGCAATTTAAATCTTACGGGGCAGTTCTTGAAAGTTGAGTACCACGAACCCCGATGCTGCGAGGCAAAAATGGGCCCGGATGTTCCGTGTACACAGGGCCCGTCTGTGGGCGCCCACCAGCTCGCCCTCCCGCTACCCAAACACCTTTGCTCGGCACAGAGACAAGTGCTCTGCGCACAACTGCGGCATCACGCGCGGCCCGAGGAAGACCTCGGTGTGCAGGGGAAGCCAGCCGAAGCCGAGAGGAGCTTCGAAAGCGCTCGAACAGCAGGACTGCAAAATCCATTAGACCACGTGCCCAGAGACCGGACAGACGTGAGCAGTGAGAGGCTTTAGGAAAAAGGGGTTTTCGGGCGCCTGGGTGGCTCAGTCGGTTAAGCGGCTGCCTTCGGCTCAGGTCATGATCCCGGGGTCCTGGGATCGAGCCCCACATCAGGCTCTCTGCTCGGCAGGGAGCCTGCTTCTCCCTCTCCCTCTGCCTACTTGTGTTCTCTCTCTCTCTGTCAAATAAATAAATAAAATCTTTAAAAAAGGGGGGGGGGTTTCATGCACACAGCCAGTACGTGGAGTGATTGCAGGGGGAACAGAAACCGCATGGTCGGGCGCCTGGGTGGCTCAGTCGGTTAAGCGACTGCCCTCGGCTCAGGTCATGATCCTGGAGTCCCGGGATCGAGTCCCGCATTGGGCTCCCTGCTCGGCAGGGAGTCTGCTTCTCCCTCTGACCCTCCCCCCTCTCATGCTCTCTGTCTCTCATTCTCTTGTCTCAAATAAATAAATAAAATCTTTTAAAGGGCGCCTGGGTGGCTCAGTTGGTTAAGCGTCTGCCTTCAGCTCAGGTCATGATCCCAGGGTCCTGGGATGGAGCCCCGCATCGGGCTCCCTGCTCAGCGGGAAGCCTGCTTCTCCCTCTCCCACTGCCTTCCTGCCTACTTGTAATCTCTCTCTCTCTCTCTGTCTCTGTCAAATAAATAAATAAATAGGGGCGCCTGGGTGGCTCAGTCGGTTGGGCGACTGCCTTCGGCTCAGGTCATGATCCTGGAGTCCCGGGATCGAGTCCCGCATCGGGCTCCCTGCTCAGCGGGGGTCTGCTTCTCCCTCTGACCCTCCCCCCTCTCATGCTCTCTGTCTCTCATTCTCTTGTCTCAAATAAATAAATAAAATCTTTTAAAGGGCGCCTGGGTGGCTCAGTCGGTTAAGCGACTGCCTTCGGCTCAGGTCATGATCCCAGGGTCCTGGGATCGAGCCCCGCATCGGGCTCCCTGCTCGGCGGGGGTCTGCTTCTCCCTCCGACCCTCCTCCCTCCCATTCTGTCTCAAATAAATAAATAAAATCTTAAAAAAAAGAAAGAAAGAAAGAAACCGCATGGTCGAGGACTCACGGGAGCGGGGCGCCCTCTGCACCCTCACTTCACGGGGGCGGGGGGAGACGGAGCCGCAGGTGGCTGGCGCCAGGGCTCCGCGGTCAGTCTGGGCTGCCCGCGCCCGGGCTCTCGGCTGCCCACTAAGCAACGCGCGAGGAGTGCGCCATGCCCTTGCCCGCAAGGGACTTCCTTTCAAAACACGTCACCGTTCCGACTGTGTTGCTCCGGCCAGGGAGCCTTCCCTCAACCAGCAAGAACAGGGGCTCAGTCCCACAACCGCAAGGAAGCGGGTCCTGCCAACCGCCCGGGTGGTCCTGGAGGAAACTGTGTCCCAGAGCCTTGGGAAAGGCAGGCAGCCAGCCGGCACCCTGATTTCAGCCCAGGGGGGCCACGGTGCAGGCCACGGTGCGGTGGGAAAGCGACGGCGGCGGGGTCAAAAGGGCCGGGGACGTCCCCCTGCCTCCGGGTCCTAAACTCACGCCAGCAACCCTGGCCTTCGGAGCCGGAAGCTAAAAAAACGCGACGGCTGTCCCGCGGTTGGCGGCGCTCCGGGAGGGCCGCGGGGTGGCGGCGCAGGGAGCGTGCCCTCCAGCGGGTGGCTCTTCAGAAGGCACACTCGGCCCGGCGTCCGGAAACCGCCCCCTCACCCCTCCCCCTCCTCCCAGAGGACACGCACGCACGCGCACGCGCGCGCACGCACGCACACGCACGCACGCGCGCGCGCACGACCTCGTTCCTTTGAGGGTGACCAGTGGGCTTTCCGAGGAGGCGCGGCGTCCCCAGGCGCAGCCCTACACCCTGGGGCCCGGGGCTGACGTGCAGCCACCAGAGAGGTTTTCATTTCCCTCCGGGGCCGGAGCCGCTGCGGCTCTGGGCGAGCGCACCGCCAACGCACCTCAGACGGCAAACACAACTTACACTCGGGCCCCGAGCCCGCGGCCATCGCTCCGGCACCGCAGCTCCGCGCTGAGGCCGCAGTTACCGCGGAGACGGACAAACACTCGAAGGCCCTCCCCCGCGGGGGGTGGGGGCGTTCCTCTGCTGCGGGGCCACCCCGCCCCGCCCCGCCCTCCGCTCCGACCCCGCCCCCGCTCCGCCCTCCGCTCCGCCCCGCCCTCCCCGGCACGCCCTCCGCCCCGCCCCGCCCCGCCCCGCCCTCCCCCGGCACGCCTTCCTGAGCAGGGAGTACCAGGTTTCCGGGCTTACTTCACTTTTTAAATTAAAACACTTTCTGTCGCTTGAGAAGCACCCAGATACCCCTGTACTCTAATACTTTACCAAAGCCTGGGGAACAAAAAAGGCAACTGGTCTTTGGCTGGGCATCTTCATAGAGACATTCAGGTTGCACGATGCACGCCTCATGCAACTGTACCTGGCGTTCTAGCACGTCGTAGGTGTCAGTCACTAAATTATCATTTAGTTATTTTCCTAGTAGGGAGACTCAGGCGCTCATCCCAGCGAATTCACTCATTTAGTTATTTTCCTAGTAGGGAGATGAGATCACGTGAGGTGAAATAACTTGGCCACGATCAGTTAGTTAGCAGAGTAGAAGAACGTAAACACACATCTCTTTGCGGTCTGTGCTCTTTCCTCAGGCTCTGCTAAGGAAAGAAGAAAAGCGAAGGGAAGGGAAGAAAAGCTAAAAAATCTCTACGTTTCCTATCTTTGAAAACTGTAGTTCTATTTAAATTTCTTCCAGCCAGGGAGGATTCGAGCGTCCTGGCATGGTGGCTGCGACTCTCAGACGTGACTTTGGGCAGCCCCTCACTGCTGCCCAGCTCAGGGAGGAAGTGATGATAAGGCTAGACGGTGTGTGTGAGAAATTTGGGCACACAATCTTTCACCTCCAGTGATGCTGGTCAGACACTTTGTAGGCGAACGTTTTGGAAATCATGAAGTTGCCCTGACTCTACCATTGCTCAGGTGGCTCCATAAATAGGAGCATTTGGATTTGACCTGGAAGAAAAATAACAGAAGTGTTTCCCAGTTTTCTCTCTCCAACATTCAGTCTTTAGGCATCTCACCATAACTAGAAATGCTGACATGAAAATGCCCACGTTGCATAAGGATATCTAAGCATTGGCCCAGGACGGGAAAAGTGTTCCCCACATTCTGTTAATTACAAATTAGGGTCAGATTGCGGCAATCCAGGTTTTTGTATTACCAACTATTAGAGATGAAACAATGAGCCTTTCTGCTCCAAATTGTTTAGTGATTGGGTGGCAGGCAGACAGGTGACAGAGGTTTTCTCCTCTCTCCTTCCACAGATGGGCTCAGAGGACAGAGCTCCTGGCCCTGGGAGAGACGGCCATGGAAGTGTGTGCCCCAGGACCAGTGGGGCACCTCCAAGAGTTCAGCTTGTGTGGTACTCACACCGCTCATTGGCACGAGAATGGAGTTGGCTCATTCTGCATGGAATTACAGACCAGAAAGAAAATAGTGTATTTCTCCCAAGTCATCCCTATGATAGGACCCATATACAGTTCAATTCAACCGTCTCTCACAGACTAAAGTTCAGGAAGTCAATGGTCAAATCACCACCAAACATTAAAACCCACTACAGCTCTCCGACTGCTAAATATGTCAACAAAGTGTTTGAGGCAGAAAGATATTATTATCAGTGAGATGAACTGATCTGCCAAAACCAGGAGATCTTCCTTGAGGCCAGATTTCTATGTAGGAATCCCCAAGAACTGATCACCACGCAAATTGCGCGAGCAGGTATTTGAATTCGTATTATGCTATTTTGTTTTTCAGCTCTAGGTGGCGCTGGAATACACCTTAAAACACTCGCTGCCTAAGGATGAGACTCAGGCGCTCATCCCAGCGAATTCACTCGTCCACACACATCCTTTCATCCTGCTAGGATTCAAAGAGAAAACAAGAAGTATTGTCTGCTCTTGCAACTTCGCTAAGAATGCAGAAGCGCCCGATTTATTCCCTGTTCTAAAGATGCTCAGGGGAGAGGAGACAAACCACTTTAGCGCAATACGCGGGGGAGAGGGCCGGTGGAGACAGGTGCAAACTGGCGCAGAGGAGGGGATGGCTAGGGGCGGGGGGGGGGGGCTCCGGGAGGACCCCACGTTCACGGTCCCACGACGGGCCAGCAGCAGGAGGGGAGAGCCTCCCGTGCGCTCCTAACAACCAACGCATTGGAAATTTAACTGGTCAAAAATAAACATTTAGTTACCGCCTTTCCAGCTGTTAGAATTTATTGTGTAAAAATAGACAAAGTGCAGACAACTTTTTAAGCACCTTTGTGCTTTCTAAGCTCTGGAGTGACACAGAGTGACGCGTTTAAGGAAGTCCAGGTAGACTGTGGACTGAAATTCTACACCATCCCGACAGGGAGACGCGGGATGTGACGGGGAGTCTGGAAGCTGCAAGTGTGCCCGAGTCAGGAGGGAATGTCAGGTCGGTCCTGCAGACTGCAAGGGGTTCGCGAAGAATTCTGAACACACACAGAGAGACCACAAGTTTCCATTTTAGAAAGATAACTCTGTGGTTCACACTGTAGACAGAGAATGCCGGCGGCGGTGAGAGCCAAGAATTGCATTTCCAGTTCTACACGCAGTGACACCCCAAATTCTCCTCCCTGCGTCCTGGCGCAGTGGAAGCAAAGTCTCCATCCACAGAAGGCCTAGAGTGCTGGGGGACCCCTTGCCCTCCTGCTTTCCAAGGCCCGTACCCACTGGGAAGCGTCTGCCCCGGGCTCCCTCTTCCCTCCCCTCTTCTTTCCCTCTGCATCCGATGGCACATCTCCCTGAAAACAAACGAGCTCTTGTTTTTCCAATCTTAAAAACATATAAAAACAAAACCTTTGCTTTGACTCTGCATCTCTCTAAGGCAAAGGCGCCCTCACATTTACCTGACACCACAGATCCTAGTTGGAGACCCGCACAGGGAGGGCAAGTGGCGGGTCTGCGCAGGTGGGTAACTTACCGCAGCTCTGCGGGCGCCCCAGCGGCTGGAGGAGGGGGTCCCCGCCACGCCTGTGTCTGCCGCAAGGGGCGCTGTCTCCGCTGATCTCCCACCTTTTGCCCTAAAGGGACTTTTCTGCATTATAACTTTATTTTTAAGTGGCATTTGAGGACAAAATAATTACGAGACCCAAGAAGGTTGAAAATGGGATGAAGAAATGGTGTAGAAAGAACACAACTTCCCCAGAAGGGCCCCCACGTCTCTTCCCACCCGTGTCCTGCACGAGCCTCATCTTCCTCCTCCAGAAAGTAAAATAAACCTTCATCTCCTCACAGTGGTCCATAAAACCGCATTTCTTTACTTCCAAACTGCCGTTTACAACTTGTCTAAAACAACTCAATATTTCACTGAAAGGTTTTCTCAACTGTGAAAATTGCTATCTTGGGTCAGGATGTTTCATTAAAAACAATGAAAATATCTTTGATGTAATGACTTCTGGAAAACCAGAATTTAAGCCATTAAGTGAGGGATGAGTAATGAAAACTCCCCCCGACCCCAGCCTTTAGTTTCTCTCCCCCAAAACAAATCACATCTGGTCTCTTACTTAGCAGGCCACCCACAGACAGGGGCCCCCCCACCCCATGCTTTCACTTCTGCAGAGGATGGCCCACCACTCACCAGTTCCTGCACCTGGATTCTTTCTCAAATAAATAAATAAATAAATAAATAAAAGTCTTGGAAATGATTCCACACCAGTACCTAAAGAGCCTGGCTTTTTTTTTTTAGATTTTTATTTCTTTTTTTTTAAGATTTTTATTTATTTATTTTGCAGAGAGAGACACAGCGAGAGAGGGAACACAAGCAGGGGGAGTGGGAGAGGGAGAAGCAGGCTTCCCGCAGAGCAGGGAGCCCGACGCGGGGCTCGATCCCAGGACCCTGGGATCATGACCTGAGCCGAAGGCAGACGCCCAACGACTGAGCCACCCAGGCGCCCCTAGATTTTTATTTCTTTATTTGAGAGAGAGAGAGTGTGCATGAGCGGGATGAAGGACAGAGGGAGAAGCAGACTCCCTGCTGAGTAGGGGACTCACCTCTCTCTCCAACGCTGGACTCCATCCTGGGACTCCCAGGAACAAGACCTGAGCCAAAGGCAGATGCTTAACCACTGAGCCAACCAGCACCCCAATCCTGACTTTTTAAATAGCTGTATTGTATTTCATTTTTATGTATAATCAACAGGCAACTGACCGACATTTATTCTGTTTCCACTCTTTTGTATTAAACTCCTGTGCTCACCTTCAGGTGCCTTCTTCGGTGTGAGAATATTCGGGTAAACCTGAGAAGCCAGGTGAGCTCAGTCAAAGGGTTTGTGACTAGAGGCTGTGCCGATTCACCCAGTACCCGCCACAGTGAAGGTGATGTGGGGCTGGCAGTGGATGGTCCAGAAAGATTTCTTGAGATGTTTTTGGTGCAAAAAAGGTGTTTTTATTAAAGCACAGGGACGGGACCCACAGGCAGGTAGAGGTGCACTGGGACTGGGAGGAGTGACTGATTGTACACTTGAGTTTATAATTATAAACTATAGAATTTATACTTATATAAATATATAAGTAAATATATAAATTTAAATATATTATTAAAAAACCTAAAAAGGAGGGCACACTTGAGTGGCTCAGTCATTAAGCGTCTGCCTTCAGCTCAGGTCATGATCCTGGGGTCTTGGGATGGAGCCCCAGTTTGGGCTCCCTGCTCAGTGGGGACCTGCTTCTCCCTCTCTCTCTGCCCCTGCTTGTGCTCTCTCTCTCTCACTCTCTCTCTCCCACAAATAAAATAAATTTTAAAAATCTTAAAAAAATTTTTAATAAACTTATTTATATATTTATATATGTATATATTTACATTTATAATCTAGTGGGGGTTAGGGAGAGCATAAGCCTCGAAGGAATTTAGAAGCAAGGCTTCCAGGACCTTGAGGGGCTGACTGCTGTGCAGATAAGGTTATTTACTTCTGTCTAGTAAAACATTAGTCTTGAGAGCCTCAGATGTATGGGCCATAGGTTTGAAAGATAATCGCTAACAGGTATCTTGGGGGTGGGGTGGGGTTTACAGTGATCAGAGGGAAGCAACACTATGAGGAGCAAAGCTCTAGTGGTAAAACATTAAAGGAAGTCCCTTAAGGGAGCGGTAGGAGTGTGACCATCTGCAAGCCTCAAGAATCCTGCCTGGAGATTGTGAGCCACAGGGAAGCCCGGCCTGTGGTCCTTTCTCGCCCATCAAGGGTGCCTGTCCCCACTTCCTCACCACCGAATGTGGGGCATGCATCAGTATGTTACCACACCCCTGATTTTTGCAAATACAAAGTGGCAAACTAGTTGGTGAGAGAGGGAAAATCCACAATTAAACTGTGTAGGAAATAAATAAGATGTAATAATTTTTCAAAGCAGTGGCAGGTTTGCTATTTTAGGTGGCTGATCAGAGAGGCTTCTCCCTGTTTCCTGTTGCCACTGTAACAACCACAGATTTGGCAGCTTGAAACAATACAGATGTACTATCCTAGAGTTCCATAGTTCAGAAGTTCCAAACAGATCTCACTGGATAAAATCCAGGTGTCCGAAGGACTGCGTTCCTTCTGGAGGCTCTGGGGACAATCTGCTCCCTTGCTTTTCCCAGGTCCAGAGGTGCCTACCTACCGGGGCTCCTGGCCCCTTCCTCCACCTTCAAAGCAAGTGATGAGCCACGGCTGGTCCAGTCTTTCCATGCCACAGATGCTCTTGAGCCTCCCTCTCCCACGTACGAGGAACCTGGGGACTGCGCTGGGCCCGCCTGGACAATGCAGACCAATCTCTTGATCCTAAGATCTTAAAGTCAGCTGAGCAGCACCAAGGGCGAGACACTTAGGCTGCAGTCTGATGTGCTGTGCTCAGAGCCAGGGAGGAGACTGCTGGCTTCAGGGGAGGCCCTGAGCTGGAGCTGGAGCTCACTAGGGACCCACTGCCCCCAAACTTGTCTCTGACAGGACAGGAGAGGTCAGGCCTCTCTCCAGCAGGGGACCAGGGATTGTCGCAGACTTGGGCTTTGTTGAGTTTTGAGTTTTTATGATTGGAGAGATCTGAGCTTGTTGAAGGAACCCAGCCAGGGGAGTAGGGAGGGCTGACGATCCACAAAACCACAAAAGGGGGGGCACTGGATTCTAGACTGGTGGTACACCTCTAAAAGGCCCAGGCAACCTGCCACAGGGAGGTGGGGCGGAAATTCCCTGTCCCTGCAGGAAACAGAACTAAAACCAGACTTGTACTCCATCTAGTTTGCCAGATATTTCCCAGCCATTCTGATGGCAGTTCTTGGGAAAAGTACAAATAAAAGTGAGCTGCGGGCTCCCACGTGGGATTACGTGGAAGCAGCGCCTTTAAGGCACAAAACCCTTTCCAGGGTCTTTTTTCAGAAACTGGAGACCCTGGTATTATGGCCTTTTAATTTCCCCAGGGTAAGTCACTGCAAGCGCAAAGGCCGGCCAAGGTCACTAAGATCACAGCGGATCACAGCATGAACCCTGAGCCAGCCCAGCCCCCCACAGCAAAGGAAGGGGGAGGGGCGCGCCAGAGGACGTGTGATTTTCCATCGCTCTTTTAAAACCTACCTGGCGTTGCTGATCACTTCCTGTTTCTTAACCTTACTTTGCATTGCTTGTATTTTAACTGGAAACCGAGTTGCTCACATTAATAATGACGATGATGATGATGATGGCCTATTCGTCCCTGAATGCAACAATAGGCAGGCGTGGTGACCCCGGCTCGCTAGAGGTGTAGGTGTGATCGTCCCACTCTGCAAGCCGAACAAGTAAGGCCGTTTTCTCCACGTTTCCGAGAGCAGATGCTTTCCTTCGAAGGCAGATGTGGCCGCCGCGGGGGTGTGAGTGTGAAGAGAAGGGGAGTTAGTTCTTCGTGTTGTGTTTCCAAGGGGTATTTTCCCGGCAATGTGGCAGCGAAGGGATTATTCTCCCGAGGTGGGGGGAACACTGTTACTGCAGAAGGAAATCAAGCCAGGGTTTAAGTCACTGTAAGAAGACAAGTGTGTAAGCGAGGCGGAGGGAAGCCAGGCCCGCGGAGCGGCGCGTGCAGCTGAGGCCTCCCTGCAGCGGAGCCCGGGGTGAGCGCCCCCACCCCCCGCACTGGGCCCGCTCTGCCCCCCTCCTCCTCCCCCCACCGGGGCACAGACCTGCCCCCCCTCCGCTGGGCCCCTCCGCCCGCCGCACCCCCGCCGCACCCCGCTGGGCCCCCTCTGCGCCCCCCGCCGCCCCGCCCACAGAGACGCACGCTGTCCTCCCTTCACTGGCCGCACGAGTCCTTGGAACACGCCGAGAAGGTTCACACTCAACACCGGGAGGGTGTTGAGAATCTTAGTAATTCTTTTTTTTTTTTTAAAGATTTTATTTATTTATTTGACAGAGAGAGAGAGAGAGACAGTGTGAGAGAGGGAACACAAGCAGGGGGAGTGGGAGAGGGAGACGCAGACTTCCCGCCGAGCAGGGAGCCCGATGCGGGCCTCGATCCCAGGACCCTGGGATCATGACCCGAGCCCAAGGCAGACACCCAACGACTGAGCCACCCAGGCACCCCTGGACCCAGCAATTCTTATTTATTTATTTATTTGACAGAGGGAGACACAGCGAGAGAGGGAACACAAGCAGGGGGAGTGGGAGAGGGAGAAGCAGGCTTCTCGCCGAGCAGGGAGCCCGATGCGGGACTCGATCCGGGGACCCTGGGATCATGACCTGGGCCGAAGGCAGACGCTTAACGACTGAGCCACCCAGGCGCCCCGAGAATCTTAGTAATTCTTTCTAGCGGCCCCAAACTTCTGTGATGGCAGGACTTTCTTGTCCTGTTTTTCAAGGTACAACTCTGATGAGGCCTGTTGCTTTAAGCAAAGCTGAATTCGTTCGATTCCCTTCCTAAAGCTCTTTGTCTTTTAAATGACACCAGCAAAGCTGCTTTGGGGCGGATTCCCGGGTAAGGTCGAGCGAGGTGCTGTTTGCTTTGTCCTGGGGGGACTTCCCTTGTCCGCTCCCACTTCTGGGGAGGGTCGTGACGCAGGCAGGGGCAGACTTTGCAATGACTCTGCCTTTTGGGGCTTGGCGTTTGTTCCGGAAAACGACGGCTTGCGAGGAAGTATGCTGGGGCGAAGAGAGCCTCGGCAGGGGAGAAGCAGAACCGAAGGAGAGGAAGCCCGAAGCTTGAGACCCGATGGGGGGCCGGGGCTCTCCCTGACCCCCCAGCTCTGGACGCACCCGGAGCCGAGCAGGAGATCCGAGCGGACCCCGAATATCCAGGGGGGCCCCTGAGGGTGCCCCGCACTGGTCCCGCTCCCGGGCTGCCCTGGACGCGCCGCCCATCGTGCGCAACCAGCGCGGAGCGGAGCAGAGAGGTCTGCCCTGCTCGCAGACCCGGGGACTCTCACACCAACTTGAGGAGTCCCTGCTGATCCATGAGAGGAAGTCCTCCCACCCCACCCCAGCCAGCGGGAAGGGGCTTAGGAGTCAGATCTGAGTTGGTTTCCCGGAGGCAGTGTGACCCCATGTGCCCCCCAGCCACATAGCATGTGCTGCCAACCATCAGCAGCTAAACAACGTTTACCATTGTTACATTCCTGTATTACAGAGTAAACCTCGCACACAGTACCTGTGCGGTGTACTGTTCTTTCCAACAAGAACAGTAGAATGGACAACCCCATACCCAACCGCCCAGATCCAAAACTTCACATTCGGACTTATTTGCATTATCGCTCTGTCCATCCTTTTGCGGAAACTTTGAAGTCAGTAGCAGACGTCATGAGTCTTTATCCCTAACTACTTGAGCACATCTGAAATAAAGTCCTTCTCCAGAACCACAGGCCATTATTACATCTAAAATCAAGTCCTTACCCATTGTATTCAAATTTCCCAAATCATCCTCAAAATATTGACTATAGCTCTATTTTAAAACAAAAATCCATGCATTTCGCTGTTATGTCTTTATTTAAACAGCTTTAATGATATATAATTTACATACCATACAACTCACGCATCTAATTGTACAGCTTAGTGGTTCTTAGTAGCCTCACAGAGTTGTGCTCCTTTCATCTAAAACAGTCCCACTTTTTCATTTTTTTAAGGACACTTAACATTTGGAAACCAGACCATTTGTCTTGTCAACCACCCACCTGAGGGGTCTGTCTGGCTATTTCCTTTTGCGCTGTGGTTGAACTTGCCCACTGGCCTGGGTGGTCTATAAAGTGGAGGTTGGGTGTAAGGCTTGCTTATGTTTAGTGTGGGCAGTAAGAACAGTTCATGGACGGTGATCTGTACCTTCCCTTATCAGGAACTGGGCCCCTTCATTGTGGGAGAAGGGGTTACCATATGTCTTGTTGCCATGAGAGTAGGTCTTTTCTTTTGTGACTGGGGACTCTGCTGTGAGGTGACGCTTGATTCCCTAGGAAACTTCTCCTCTAGGGGCACTCCCTGCATGAGTCCGCCTCATGCCTTTCACAGCGATGAGATATCATTCTGTAAAAAAAGAGCTTTCCCTCATCACCTTGGGACTTCCCCTTTCATCACCTTCCAAGAAAGGAGTTGGTGTGGGACTCGCCTCCAAAACCACCTAATGAATTCAGTCCTTTTAATTTGAGTCTCATTATGGACATAAAGAATTATATCTATCCCATGTAATCAATGACACTCATTGTGCTTTTATTGAGATATAACCAGTTAACATCCATGAAACACCCTTTTAAAGTGTATATTCAGTGGTTTGTGGCACAATCACAATTGAATGGTTTGTGGTACGCTCACAGTTGTGCGTCCACCACCACTCTCTGCCTGGGGGACAATTTGTCCTTCTGCAACAAAGCCCCACACCCGAGCAGTGACTCCCCATCTCCCCCCGGCCCCTGGCAACCACTAACCTGTTTTTCTGTCTATGATTTTGCCAGCTCCAAACGTTTCATTTAAGGGAATCATGCAATATATCATCTCTTGTGATGTGTTGGTGCTTCATTCCTTTTTGTGGCTGAGTGATATTGGACAGAACACTCTGGGGTATCCCTTCATCATGTGATGGGTACTTGGATTGCGTCTGCTTTCTGGATATTATGAGTAATGCTGCTATGAACATTTGTGCACAACTTTTTTGTAAACCTAGGTTTTCGTTTCTCTTGGATATGTAACTAGGGGAGAATGCTGGGCTACATGCAAACTTTATGTTTAACACTTGGAGGAACTTTCACACTTTTCCCAAGTGGCTGCACGGTCTCACAATCCCACAAGAAACACGTGATGGTCGCGGGTTTCTCCACATCTTCACCAACACTTGTTATGGTCTGTCTCTTTTGTTTTAGTCATTCCCGTGGGTGCGAATGTGGTATGGCATTATGGTTTTGGTTTGCATTTCCTTAATAACTAATGGTGTTGAATGCCTTTTCCTGTGCTTATTGGCCTATATATATATATATATATATACTTTGGAGAAATGTCTATTCAATCCTTTGTCTATTTTTTAATTGGGTTATTTGTCTTTTTATTGTTGAGGACTTTTTAAAAAAAGATTTTATTAATTTATTTGAGAGAGAGCACACAGGAGCAGGGGTAGGGGCAGACAGAGAGGGAGAAGCAGGCTCCCCATGAGCAGGGAGCCTGACTGGGGGGGGGGGGCGCTGGATCCCAGGACCCCAGGATCATGACCTAAGCCGAAGGCAGATGCTTAACCAACTGAGCCACACAGGGGCCCCTCCCTCAGGTTTTAAATCAGTCTGGCTGAAAACCTTTCTCCTGCGCTGTTGCCCTCCTGAGGACCAGGTGTGGCCACAGAAAGGTTCGGTCAGCTAACGTGAGCTGAGGAGCAGGGAGTGAGGCGGGACCCTCATGGCACTGCCCTGCCCAGACGGGCGACTGTTGCAATGTCCTCACTGGTTCTTGACCTTGGCCACCTGACCTCAGTGATGTTCCGGAGCCAGCCTGCACTTTGGTGAGTTGGTTTCCCGGAGGCAGTGTGACCCCATGTGCCCTCCCAGCCACATAGCATGTGTTGCCAACCATCAGCAGAGCGGGGAGGTGTGGGCTTAGCCCGCCTGGTCACCTCAGGCAGCCCTTGTTCATTTTTGTCCCCTTGTCACACCAGATGCGACTTGAGACTTCCCACTCTCTCCAAGCTCTAGGAAAAAGCAGGCATGAGGGTCCTCTTGATCAGATTCCCAAAACTGATCAGGGGGCTTCCTCCCCTGCCCACCTCCCGCCCACCATGGTTCTCCCCCTTGTGGACAGCATCCTGGCCCTCCTGGTGGCTGCACATTCACACCTCAGCTGCTTTCTTTTCTACATTCCTTCCTTCCCCAGGCCAGGCGACCCTTAGTGCTGGGCACAGAAAACCTGAAAACATCTTGTTTCAGTAGACTGTCAGCTTATAAATAGCCTTGAAAGCTTTTTTTCCTCAAGATTTCATCTGCTATGAGTTTCTGAATCTCATTTTGAAACTGCGTACCTGTGTTGGTCAAGATGCGCCCTTTGGGAACAGATCCTGAAGAAGGCACATTTCAGGACAGCATGGTGCTTATGCGGGAGTCTCTGAACGCTGGCTGGCCTGCTTTCTTAGGTTCTAGCTACTTCACCTGTTTTTCACAGTCCTCATCTTAAAGTGGGGGTGATAACATGCTTCATTCAGAGAGTCGTTGTGAGCACTGAATTGGCAGGAGGGCTTGGCGAACATAAAGGCTCAACTCAGTTTGGGCGACTGGGTTTTGCAGCCCGGTTCCCACAGCAGGGGGATCAGAGGGAACGCGTTCAGGAGGGAGCAGACTACTGACCGAGAGGAACAGATTCTCAAGCATAGGAGGTAACATTTGAGTTTCCAAGGATGAGCCAATGAAGCAGAGGACAGAGTACGAGGTTAGGGACACGGGATGCTCAAAGGACAGATGTGCATTCATGTGACTGAGCCACAGGAGGGGGGGACGGGGCTGTAGGAGATGTGCCCAGAGTGCCAACTGATGGACTTTAGCAATTCATTCTGAACTAAGTAAGGGCCCAGCAGAAGGTCATTGGCAGATTTCTAGGGGGAGAATTGTAAAAAATAACTAGGCTCCAAAGCCAATTTACATTTTTAGAAACTTAAAAAAAGAATCGGTTGGGCATAAGGAGGCAAGACAGCTTTCTTCAAATAATTGAAAGTTTGTCAGATAAAAAAGGGAGCGGACTTATCCCTGTGCTGTAAGCCAGTATCTTGGAATAGAAATTATAAAGCTATAGATTTCAGGACAACTTCAGATAGAACCTTCTGGCAACCAGAGCTGTCAAACAGTGGTCTGGTTTGCATTACAGTGGTCTGTCCTCCACCCCTGGAGTATGAAGTCAGATGACTGTCTATCAGACATGGCAAGTAAAAGATCTTGCGTTGCTGGTAGAAGGCGGAACCAATGCCCAACAGTCATGATTTCATGTGGACAAAACTCAGTAACTCAGAAGGCTTAGGAAATGGGGTGTTTTGATGCACGCTTTTTTTAGTTAATGCAAGGGTAAGCAGGTAAATACTATTTTCTTTAAAAAAAAGATTTTATTTATTTGAGACAGAGAGAGAACGTGAGAGAGAGAGAGCACAAGCAGGGGCAGAGGCAGAGGGAGAAGCAGGGTCCTGGCCAAGCAGGGAGCCCGATGCGGGGCTCGATCCCAGGACCCTGGGACCATGACCTGAGCCGAAGGCAGACGCTTAACCCACTGAGCCCCCCAAGGACCCCCAGGCTTTGGTATTCTTATGAGAACAGCAGCAAGTCTGCACTACTGGGAACATATTTAAGAATCGTCTTGTTAAATGTGTGAGATTTTCAGGTGTACCGATGTGTGGCTCCGTCTCTCTGGAACTATGACGGTGCAGACAGTAATCGCAGAGCTGGTGCACAGGAAGTGACGGCGAAGCTGTGAAGGCTTCCAGGAGATGAAGCAGTCGATTCCAAACCCACGGAAATGTCGTGTCCTGCCTTCTGCTCCTAATTCCCTCCTTCCACCTTCCACACATCGGGTGCCCAGTGGGCATACTGAACGCATGTTGGCTTGATACGTATTGCTTTTCAGGGTTCCTTTTGCTTCAGGACGTAGATACGATGGGGAAATAAATGTCCCTCTCCTCAAAGCTCTCGAGTTACAGAGGGTTGATGGAAAAATCAGACATGGACATAATTAAGGATTCAAATTAAGATCGTCTCTACAGAGTACCAATCTGCAACATGAGTTGCCAAATAAGTTTATGGATATATTAATTCATGAAATTCGTTTTAGCACAGTCAACATTTTATTCGGTTTCACAGGAAATGAATACTTTAACAAAAATCCTGTCTACAACACATACAGTGCTATGCACTCTGAGGGCTTTCCATTAGTGAGGGTTGGTGCTGCAGGAGAATTCCATTTTAGGGGCTGTCTATGCTTCTGTCTAATTAACAAGACTGTGGACTCTCTTACTTAACAATGTAACAGGTCTTTATTCCAGGAAACTTTTACTTTGTTTACTCCCAAATTTAGTTCTAATACGTTTAGGGTGAGGGAGGGTCTGTGGATACAAATGAACTTCTGACTTTTTGGTCTTAAATATTTACCACGTGATGGTAAGCAGAGATAGCCACATAAACACAATTTCTTTAAGCTGAGTTGTCCAGATAAAGCCATGAGTATACTTATCGTGGAACACAGGTGATGTGAGGTTTAACCCAGAACATTTTCTTTACTGTAACAGAGAGAATCCCAAGGCTTACACACAAAAGCATGCATACAACCAGAGTCCTTCCTGCTCTTGGCCAAGTGAATCTGGATGGTTCCGGGGGGCCCCTGGAGGCCAGGGGAGCTATTTCAGGAGTCCCAGAGTCAGCACTCCAAGCCACTAGCTTTGGAATCTGCAGCACTCGTTCTAAAAGACCAGCTTCTCCCACATAGTCTCCAAACCTTTAAAATTATACAGTGGAGTTAATAAATCATGTTACACAATTTAACATCGTAGGTCGTCTCGTCCTCTCTGCTTGGAAATGGCTGAAGCAGACCCACCACATCAAGCCACCGTGAACTTGGGCGCTTCCACGCGGCCAGGGCCCGGCGTGCGTGCAGACAGTTTGACAGCGTTGCTGCACCTCCTCCTCAACAGACAAAACATCTCTTACCTTCCCCGCAAATGAGAGCAAATGATAAACGTGAAAAATGATATTTTAAAAACTCTGTATTCAATTATTCACACCAAAGGATATCCATTAAAATTATGAACATCTCTACATATATTTCATGTATCATACATATATATACTTTGTATGTATAGTTACATATCGACAAAAAATTCCTTGCTGCCCGAAGCATGTAAGTAAAACAAAGCTAGATTTTGCAGCGTAACACCCATATATGCATATCTACTGGCAGTTTGAATTATGAATTTATTTACAAGTTGCCTCGGTTATAATAAATGATTACTGTTCTATTATATAAACATAATGGTAAAGGTTTCTTTTAAATACAAAGACTGCAAATGAATACATGAAAAATTACACACATGTACAGTATTTATAATTTATAAATGCAAAGTTAAGACCTCTTTAAATTATTGCACTTGTGCATTTTACAAAGATTTTTATATGTCATACATACAAAATAATTGTTTTAAGTTTGCTAACTCATCAACTATAATAAAGTCGGATATTATTTACTTGAAATTCTTTCTCCTTCCAAAAGAGAGCCCACTAAAACTTTGGACACAGATCCATCAACTCTGCAAATCGGTCTATTAAGTGCATTGTATTTTGGACAGCTTATAACCCATCTTACACCTTGGCAGTATGGGGTCAGCACGATCACCGCCGGCAAACTTGTGGGTACCTTAACTAGGTAGGGATATAGGATCTCCTTTGTTCCTATGGACTTGTAAAGAAAGCCGCCTTTTCTTTTCAGAAAGATTCAAGATGCTGCATATCTAAAAATTTTGGTAAATTTCAGTGTTTGGGCGAGCACATTTTTTCACATGGGTCACTGGGTTGGGTCTGGTGAATAGGTCGGGGCATTGTATAGAAATACCTTCTCCAGATCAATCTGTTGAACTTTCAATGTGCACACCAAAGGCATGCATAGAACATACACCATACAATAGATCTATGGGAAATAATACTCCTCTATGGCATTTACACTGGCTGTTGGAGAGATGGCCCAGGACTGGGTATTATTCAAGTGGCTAAAGGAAAAACAAAAGCTGCAACACCCATGGTCTAATAGTATTCCAGGTGAGCTGGAGGATCAGATGATACACTTTGCAACCTTCATTTGCAGTAGGAATAAAAATTTTCCATTTACACTTCTGCAAATACATAATACCTCAAAATTATCAGCTGACACCTGACATGTGTAAACTGACTTCTCTACTTGACACACTGGATTCAGATCTTAACTTGCGGGGGGGGCCCTGGGACCCCCCCCCCCCCCCCCCCCCCCCCCCCCCCCCCAGCAGAGGGTCTGCACATGTTCGGTTACCAATTGCTCATACTCGCTGAAAAGCGAGGTCCAACTATGCATGAGGCATAGTGGGGTCGGCGGGGGGGAACCCAGCAAGTGAGTGAAGACAGTAATGTTTCTTTGAATTTGAAATATTGTTTCTTGGGAAACATTAATGTCTTTCTCTTCATCCCACCCTTTTAATTTAGAACCAGAACACCACTGAAACTTCTCTCCTTTTTGCTATTTTTACCATCACAGAAATGCATCTAATGCTTCAGACAACCAAAATATCCAGTACAAAAAAAAGACAAAAAACAGATAGGGTATAGTACTGCATTGGGAATCACTAATTTAAACTTAAGATTAAGTGCCTAAAGAAATGGGCAGAATGTGTATCAGGGTAGATACTCGGGCAAAGGTAAAATAGAACAGCCATGCGCTGCTGACAAGCAGGGGAGGGGGGGGGGGCAAGAAGCGACAGCATACTCGGTTAATTTACATTTTACAGAGATTTTAAAGTCAGGCAATAAAAGGGATACGTTAATGTGACTAAATAAGTCTTTAAAGAATTAAACCCTAAATAAAATCAGTAAAGTGTAGAAAGCAAACACATGTCTGAAATAGATAAAGGTTAGAAGTGATTTTCAAAATCTAAATCATGCATATGTACCTGAAACCCAACAAAATCATACCCACCATAACTGTGCCACAGTTCTTGGAAGTTCTTGCAAAAAAGACTGCATCTGTACAGTTCATCGGTTATAGTCATCAGGGTATGTGTGAATGACATCAAATAAAGGATAGAAGTCTGATGAGGAGAGAATGGTCCTATCCTTTCAATTTGATCCAATTAACCATGGACATGTCCCTTTAAATGTTTTTAATTCTAGTTAAGCAAGAAAGGCAAAATAATAAATATATGAACAAGGAAGTAAAATTACAGTATTTAAAATAAAGGCACAGGCCAAGGCATGGTGATAATTTAGTCTGATTAAAGCTCAAACCTTAATTTTGAGATAAAAGACCAGAAACATAATATCCAAACTAAATCTATTTAAAAATCCAGGTGGCTAAGGATTTATGCATCTATGTGTATCATGTACAAACATATCTAGTGTGCCTGAACATACCAATAAAGCAAAGTCACTGAGGTTGTACAAAATTAAAAAAAATCTAAAGCTATCTAAAAAGCATGCTAAGAAGAGGAAACCTACACTGAACAAATTCAGTTTCAAAGTTGTTCTGTTTGTGTCGCTGTGAGAACAAGTCACCTCCAGTGGTACCGTATCAACTGCGCAGATGCCTTCCCACTGAGTAAGAGTCCAGGATGGGGACGGCTATGCTAAGTAATTCCACTTGGTCTCTCTTCCATGACCGGTTTCTGACGAGCCCCGTAGAGATAGTGAGAGCTGGGAAGTGGATCTCAATCCTGGCCCCAGGAAAAGGGCCGTTTTTGGAGAATTACTTTCCACATCCATTTTATTTAAGTTTTCCTAATTAACTAAATCAAAGTCAACTATTAATTAATAAGATGCTTGCAATTTTTAGAGTTTTATTCCGCTGCCTAAATTCAATATTTCATGTTGTTGGCATGCATTTCCAAGAAAATTTCTAGTTAAAAATATATTCACTGTCTCTGGGAAGATAATGGAATAACTGCATTTGACAATAAAACTTTGTCCATTATAAATCAGCACAACCAATAAAAACTTCCACAAATCAAACATTCTACATATACTCACAGCTGGCTACCAAATTTATACTGAACAGGGAAATTTTGGCCCAATCTAAAATACTGCCTTAATGAGAAACTTGTTAAAACTTTTGGTAATAAAAACCATCTGCCCTTTCAAGAAAAGATCTGGGAGAAAGATGAGAACAGAGCTCAAAAGTTTGTCTGCTAAGTATATCTGCCCCAATATAAAAATACTCCTAACTGCATTTTTTCCCAAAGCAGATTATTGACTAAATATCACTGCATCTTGGGCCCATTTTAGGTAAATGTATGATTCCTAAGTAGATCTTAAGAATACTAACAGTTCACATTAGAATACAGTCCTTCCATTGTTCAAACTTTGCTTTGATTATGACAATATTTCAAGAGAAATCAACTAACCAATAAACCCACGTATGGTTCTTTGGAAAACTGTTCAAAGTACAATGTCAATAATATAAGAAATCTGGCTCTATCGAAATAAGAGAATTTTCTGTAGTAATTTTAGAAAAGCAACCTTAAAAAGCAAAAATAGCCATAAGATTCCCTCCCTTCAGGACTCTTTTCTATATCAAAAAGCAAAATTCATGCATCCTTTTAAGATCCTTTTAACTAAACAATCGCCAGGGCTATTTCCTCCCAACCACCTTGCGATTCAGTGGAGTTCCATTACACGACTACCAACTCTTGGAATTGAAGTTCGATTTGGTGGGTCCAGTTTCATAAATCTGAGTGCAGAAAAACATGCAACATTTTAGAATTCAATTCTATAAATGCACTAACATGAAAAAGGACATTTTCTGTTCACATTTTCCAACACACAAAAAATCAGGTTTTGAAGAATGAGGCCGATTTTTACTTTCTATAGATGTGTTTGCATCACTATCCCTTATACATACGTACTTTTGTACTATGTATGTCTAGCCACAGTGGTATTTCTCTCTTTAGATATTTCATTTTACCTCATATTGTATAATTACAATAGCAAATGGAGTGCCAGGGAGGGAAGATGGCAACTTTCAGAAGCCCACAGGGAAATTGAACACATAGTGTTAATTTTAAAATAAGAACAATGTTTCTATATAGCTAACTCTGCTACAACTTAAATCATGTTGTAGGAACATCTGACTTCTTTTTTGCAAAAAACCATATGAATAACAATGTGTACAGTATTGAATATGTAAAAGAATATTTTAAAAATTTATTTTATCAAAAGTAATATTCCAGTTTCCTGCCAAGTGAATAGCAGATAAGCTGTCTGTTATGGATCTGCTGATCACTTCTTGAGAGTTCTCTCATTCCTTCAGGTCAGGACTAACCATAGCTCTGGAGGTGACCTCGCCATTGTGCTAAAAATCTCGACAGCTCTAATGTGCACCAGAAGTGACTGGCTTATAATCCTTGTAGGAAGGGGTCCAGACTACTACTTTTGTGTATTTTTTTGCAACACTTATATGGTAGAGTAATATTAGTCTACTAAAAATTATACAGAAGACTGTCCAAACTACAGGTTTGGATATAGATGCTTGATCCTGGAGCAGAGGAGAGAGAATAAAAATGCACCACGATGCGTTCGCACTATGCTCTCCTACTTCCTGTCGTGGACAGAGTGCTTAAGGAAATGTGACCGAGGAGCACAAAGCAGGGGGCAAACTGGGGGATGGGTGCAGCAGAGCAAAGTAAAAATTACACAAGACTTAAATTTTATGGTTTAATTTGATTTTAAGAGAAATGTATGGTATTTTAATTAAATAATCCGTAGAATAAACCTCTCATTTTGAATGTGAGTCTAAAATTTTGCAATGACACCAAGTGAAAATATAAAGAAATCATTATTAAAATTCACATTTGACATCCCATAAGACCTGTCTGTTAAGAAAAATTCATATGCCTTGCTTTTGTTTGTTCTTTACGCAAAGTGTTTACAAATTTGCCTACAATGAAGAAAAAAATAAAAAATATTCTTTGACATTTTTTGAATTGATACTTGGAATTTTGAGATTTATTCTGATGTATATCTGCATCTCTTCTCAAGAGGATACAAAGTCTACCTCCTTTAGTGTTAGATCTATTCACCCAAGCACTTTAGTATAAACTTAGAGAATACATTTTTCGTCCACCTAACTTTTAATTCATGAGGCTCTGAGACAAGAATCTATTCTCCACCACTGATTGCAGAAAGACACCTCTTACTGTCACCTCGATGACACTCGTCCTGAGGCCGTGCTACAGTTCACGCTAATTACGAGTAGGTCACACACGAACATTCACAATAGTAATGTGTAAAAATTCCTATTTATAACCAACAACATCAAAGCAACATTGGTGTTAAAGCCAAAGTACAATATCATAATAGTACCATTTTAACCCCTCACTAGAAAGATACAATGGAAAAGTACCCCCTTCTGAATAATTCTTGTCCATTCCCACTAAGGCCTCAGCAACGTGAGCCTGTTAAAAAAGGCCAGTTCACAAGACAACTGGAGTCCCTCGGACGGCTGATTTCTGGCCATGGGGTGGTCCTGGTTGATCACTGTCTCTGACGCGTCACAGAGGAGACTGGTGGGGAGTCGTCGGCTTGACGTGTTTCCTTGATGTTACCTTCTTCGAGAGGCTTGTGTCCTAGTTACCAGGTGTAGGTTTCCCCCCGTGAAAATAAAAGGAAGAAAAGTCAAAGAAGCAGGACGAGCGTGTCTAGGTGGGACAGCTCATCGAGTGGCCGTCAGTCATCGATCTTCACAGGCAGCTTCTCCGAGGGCCCGTGGGCCCCTGGCTGGGATGAGATCCACACCGCACTCTCCTCCCCTCGGATCACCTTCTCCCACTGGCTGAGGTTATTCCTAAGGATAAAAGATGCGGGGACAAGGGTGTTTAAGAAGGATTTCTGGGCTCAGTCTCAAACATTAAGCACCCTCTGCCCCCCCGCCCCCGAGGTATAGCCGAGCACGATGGCCTTCTGGTGCCCTTCTGAGGCCGACAAGGACCAGCCTGCTGTGGCCGGGCAGGGTCCCAGCACGTCTCCCTGACGTGGTCCGGCAGCACATTCTGTGGCCAGCAAGGCTGGGGAGGGGGGCCACCTTGTCCAGGAGCACCAAACGACAGGGGCAACAGGAGAGCTCAGATCAGGACACACCATCTCGTAATCAGTGAGAAAGGACGACCTGGAAAGGGGCACAAGCCACAGGGTGCACTAGCCAAGAGCATGGAGGTAAATGGGGAGGAAGGGAGGCCTGGGCGGCAAGAACGTTCGGCCACAGCACCGCTAGCCAGGAGCTCCCGCTCTGCGGGCAGGGACAGGGTGCCAGCTTGGGGTCCCTGCCACCTCATACTGGGAACTGGGGACTAGCCTTATTTTGAACACTGTCCTATATAAAAAGTCACTGTAAGTTACACGTAGGACCAATGTTAGAAATTTCTTTGTTGCAGTAAAGCCATCTTCGCGTTCTGGCAACTTGTGGTCTCAGACGCAGGCTGCTCGCCCCCCTCTCCACGGGTCTTTCTCTTTCCAAATCTGCTGTTCAAATGCTGTGGGAATCCTAATCTCCTTGAACAGTGTGACCACCACCACCTCGCCCCATGTGGCTGACCGGGCAGAGATCTTATCAACACTTCCCACCTTGCACCTTGCTTTCTTATATACAAAGCCAAAATCAGAAGGGAACCTTGCACTAGCAAACACACAAGTCATACAAAGCACACATAATGCAAAGACACCTCTGGACAAAAGAAATCTCTAAAATATAACCTGAAAAATGGAACACTTTTAGCTTTTGTGCCATATTACCACATATTATTTGCCCAGAACTTAAGAGATTTTTGATATACTGGAAAAAAGACCTACACTAATGTTGCCACATTTCCTTGGACACCAATGACACATGAATTTTTTTTAAGTGTTAATAAGATTAAAATAGCCTTTAAGAGATTATATGGTTCAGCCAAGTCAATGAAGCAAGAATGCATCAAAGCTGCTGAGACAGAGGAATCCCTATCCTCGTGTTCGATAATGACAGAAGGCACTCATTCTGCTGGTTCTGGATATTTAACAGAAAATACAGATAATTTTTGGATAGGAAAGGACTTTTGACTACTACCTAGGATTTTTTTTTTTAATTACATGGATTTTGATTGATATTGCCATTTCTCTTTGGTGGGGCACTGACTTTTCCAACCCGATTCCATCAGGAATGAGTCCCAGCTCATACTCCATATTATCCACATGGCTTAGTCCTTACATAATAAGATAATATTTTAATGAACTAACTGCTGATTAAGGTCAGTGATGGCTCAACAAAATCAGCTGGGAAGTTATGTTCACCTCCCCAAGAGCAGAGAAGAGAAACCATCACTTACATAGGAAAAAACATCTCCCTCCTTGTTGGTTTCCTTTGTTTTCCTCACAATAATTCGTTTATGAAATGAGTTTCAACAGCAGAGGGTGGGAGTATCCAAAGGCTCTGGTTTTGTTCAAAATCCTGCCTCTGTCCTCTGTCCCCCACTGTGCCCACCCAACCCCCAAGGGTGCTCCATGGCTAAACAGTTGGAAAAATAAGCAGGACACCAGTTCTCTTGCAGAAAATCAATACACAGGGCTGCTCTGCTCACTGCCCTTTGACCTCCCCAGACGGAACTTCTTTTCAAAGTAACATGAAAATCCTAAAAAAATTCCAATGTTCTTAGCCGAGCGCATCCCTCAAAAGCAATGAGAAAAGGATGCAGAGGATTTAGAAGCTGGGACGGATGACAGAGGGCTCATATCTCTTTTGGGAAGAAACTAAAACTCACAGAGAAAGAAGATCCCAGTCAAGGCTCCCCCTCCTCATTTACACAATAAACTGTGGGATTAAGCTGAGCCTCTTTCCAAGGAGCAGTCCCAAATACACATTATGGTTCTGTCTTTTTAAAAACGCATTGGGCATGGATCCCTGGGTCCTAACAAAACCCAAACCCAAACCAGATACCTTCTTGCTCCTTTTTGGTGAATGAAGGACTTTATGAATACTCTTAACATATACTTGTTACCTAGGCAAACACACAGCCCATAAAATGACATTTACTGTAATAAGACACAGCACACACATTGATGGAGAGGAAAATTCCATACGGAGTCTTCATCCTTTTGTTACATCACACCCCAGCCTGAGCAGTGGTACATACCTGCACGCTTTGAGGAGAGGCTCGGTGGGCGGGAAGATCTGGGTGAGGGTGGTGTAGCAGGGGATGGCCACAGCGTTGTAGAACCCCAGCTGCCTCGTGCAGGGCCACGCACAACAAGACACAAAAGTGCAGGTTAGCAACAACCTCCCAGCTGAGGCTTCTATTTCTCAAGCCTAGCTATAAAATTAAATGTTCTAGTTTTGCTCCCTGATATTTGGGCTCAATGAATACTGCTGCAGAGTGCATTTAAAAATGCCTTAAAATACGTCCACGAAGTAACACACATCAAAAGAGGCTCATCCCAAACCCAAGTTCAACATTCAATGAGATTCCATTTATAGATCAGTCAAGTTATAATTCAAGCACTGTTCTTGTCTCTAAGTCAAAGTTAGTCTTCTACCATAGACATTTCAAAGTCAACCTGCTATTCTTCTACAGGTGGCCTCTTCTCCAACTTAGTATTTGGGAATCTGTGCAGGTGTTTCGTGGGCTTGCTATCCTTGGCTGTTGGTGCCTTGCTTGGTCTCCAGAGACTTTCTTTCTCCCCCTCCCTTTTTTTTTTATATAATCACACAATGAGACAGGACCTTTACAAAAGGACATGAAAAGAAGATGCCGGACAGGAAAGACAGATCTCTGTGAGCAAATATATGGGAAAGTTCCATAAACAATATTAAAAAGAAATTAAACTGCAAGAACCACATGCAATAGGCACGTGGGGCTGGGCATGTCGGTGTGTGTTCAGCAGGGAAGAACAGGGAGCACCCTGTTGGATGCAGCGGCTAAGCACACGAACACACTGCGAACCGAGGACCACAGGGGTGAGAAAACCACGCGGCCCTTCTCTATGCTGACGTCTCTGAAAAACTGGGGACTTGCTTCACCTTTGGTATGAATAGTGAATAAATTAACTTTCAGTGAAATAGGAAAGCTTGAGAACTTATCCAAAACCATCATCCTGTGAGTTTTCTGAAATGTTTTCTAAACGAAATTCTATAATTATGTGTCCATAACTAACTTCCCTGTTATGGTGTTAGAAGAGGGGTAGTTTAAAAAGACTATAATCTGAGAAATAGATCGCATCACACATGCAAAACTGACAGGCACGAGAGCTGTCAAAACATCAAAACATTGACATAAATCATGTGGTAAGACCTGAAAAAATAATAATTAATGTCAACTGGTGGTAAGACAAAATTCAAAATGTACTAAAATACTATGCATTATTCATTAGGAAAAGTGGGCCTGATCAAAATCTATGTTACTCTCTAAAAAATACCTTTGCACATTCAATGACAAAAGATTTTCTGCTTGTTAAAAATATTAACAATTCAAACTCCTCTATCCCTCCATTTTAAGCCATTGGTTACTATGATTCCATCGGTGGAAAGAGCTGACGGTTCGGGCAGTTGTGGCTTCTTTAAACCCAACTACGATTTCCTAATCCTGGCCTTATGATCCCCAAACTCCATCTAAATGCAGAAGTTTTCAAGTGGTCCTGGGTTCTACAAGATGGCATATACTTTTAATTCACATGTGATTTTATGACTGCCTGAAATTATTTGACTTTTCAACAGAATTCATACCTGGCCTTGTGGGACCTCGTCCTTCTTGTCTCTGTCCATCATGGGAATAGGTTGTATTCCCAACTTTTTCATCTCATCGCCCTAAGAGAAACAGGAAAAACCAAGCTTTCTCAACTTATAAGCCACTATAAAGTCTTGGTATTAATGAGTTGTTCCCTTTATTTATTAATTTTCTTCACAATGGATAATGCTTCTGGCTATTGATGCAAACAAATGTCAAAACAATAAAAACTTAACGTATCATCATTTGGCTTTTCTCAATGAAATTACCAGGAATGCAGGTATCTCTCCCGGTTCCACTGTGCAGAGGTTAGTGAAAGCTGTAACAAGAGGAGACTCAGATAATAGTGAGGAGGAATGACAAGAACAAAGCATGGAATAACCTCAAGGCCTTTTTCTCACTTATTTTTCAAATGAATTTTCACGTGTGTTGAACTGGATGAAGCGAGGCTTTAGAGAGAAATAATGTATATCAAGACTGGTCTGCTAAAATGTGTTAGTAAAGATGCAGTATAACGGGATGCACATCACCGTAAAGGTTACAGTCACAGATGTTTATTAAAGATTTCCTATTTTGCAGGCTCTGGGATAGGTAACATATAAATGCTATTTTATTTAATCATGAAATACTAGGAGTTAGATATTCTTGTACCCATTTTATAGATTTTAAAAATTATCTTCCTCTTTTTAGTTATTTGTTAAAGATTGTTAAAATCTTTTTTCTTAACATACCCCAACTTTTTCCTTGCTACACCACTATTCCCTCACATTTCTTCATTATTCAGTTACTTTAATTACTTCACAATCATGCTTATTTTCAGAAATCAGAGGTGGAGAACTAAAAACATCCTAGATTTGCTAATGTAGGTCCAAAACAAATGATGAGAACCCCCACAAAAGGTTCTATTGCAGGGACAGAGGCCAAGCACAAACATCGAGAACCCCCACGAAGGGTTTTACTGCAGGACAGAAGCCAAGAACAAATGACTAGGACCCCCACAAAGGGTTTTGGCAGGACAGAAGCCAAGAACAAATGACAAGAACCCCCAAAAGGGTTCTATGTGCAGGACAGAGGCCAAGCACAAAGGACAAGACACCCCACAAAGGGTTCTATCTACAAGACAGAGGCCAAGAACAAATGACTAGAACCCCCACGAAAGGGTCTATGTGCAGGACAGAGGCCAAGAACAAATGACGAGAACTCCCACAAAGGGTACTTTGTGCAGGACAGAAGCCAAGAACAAATGACGAGGACCCCCATGAAGGGTTCTATGTGGAGGACAGAGGCCAAGAACAAATGACTACAACCCCAACAAAGGGTTCTATTGGCAGGACAGAGGCCAAGAACAAATGACGAGAACTCCCACAAAGCGTTCTATGTGCAGGACAGAGGCCAAGCACAAAAGATAGAACCCCAACAAAGAGTTCTATCTGTGGAACAGAGGCCAAGAACAAATGACGAAAACCCCCATGAAGGGCTCATCGGCAGGACAGAGGCCAAGAACAAATGAGGAGAACCCCCACGAAGGGTTCTCTCAGCAGGACAGAGGCCAAGCATAAATGTCAAGAACCACCAGAAAGGGTTCTATCGGCGGGACAGAGGCCAAGCACAACTGACTAGGACCACCACGAAGGGTTCTATGTGTGGGAGAAAGGTCAAGAACAAATGATGAGAACCCCATGAAGGGTTCTATTGGTAGGACAGAGGCCAAGCACAAATGTCAAGAACCCACAGGAAGGGTTCTATTGCGGAACTAGGCCAAGAACAAATGAGGAGAATCCCCACAAAGGGCTCTATGTGCGGGACAGAGGCCAAGAACAAATGATGAGAACCCCATAAAGGGTTCTATCAGCAGGACAGAGGTCAAGCACAAATGACTAGGACCCCCACGAAGGGTTCTATCGGCAGGACAGAGGCCAAGCACAAATGACAGGACCCCCAGGACGGGCTCTATCAGCAGGACGGAGGCACTTGAGTCCAGCTTCTCCTCCCGTGTTATCACTTTAAATATTAGTTCCATGGTTCTCAAACTTTTTCCATTCCTGTTCTAAGTGAGTGAAACTAACCAGGCCCCTTGCTCAAGGATATTACAAGTCCAGTAAGTAAAAAGACTGTGGATAAACAAAGATTTGACTATGTACAGTACTCACAAATAAGGATCAGTGCTACACAGGAAAACAACGAAGTACTGCAGAGTATGCGTCCCAGGAAGTACTGGCCCAGAGTGGGGCTTGCAGAGGAAGCTGCAGAGGGCAGGCAGGGGGGCACGGGGGTGGGGGGAGAAGTTGACCTTGATGGCCGCGAGAGGGACTTGACTCAGGGAAGCCAGAGGGGCTGAGACGAGGAAATAGCCTGGTGAAGCAGTGGGCTTTGGAGATCAAGTTCATGACTTCTGTCTCTATCACAACAGCATGGAGGGACAGACTGGGAACAACATTAGAGTCATCCCTAACCTGCAGATGTGACAACTAAAGTACAGAGGTGAGTCACAAAGCTGGTCTGAGGTTTGATCCCACGTGCTACAGCAGGATGCCCATCTCCAGCACCAGGACATCAAACACCACACTCTGTGTGACTGTTAGTCTAAGTCTAAAGGAAAAGGCAGGGACCTAGGTCAGAATGCTGCAGGGATTCAGGCACGAGGTGGCCAAGTCTTGGGGCAGGAATTGGGGTGGGTGGCGGGCAGAGATGGGATCTAGCGGACATCTGGTAAGTGAGCCAGCAAGACCCAGTGATGACCTCTGCTTCCTCCCATGGACTGTGAGATCCCTGAAGACAGCATCCATGTGCACTTTGGGAGCTTAATCAGTCTTTGTGGACTGTTTAATCAGTGCAAAAGAGAGCAGGGAAATCTACATAGCATATCTGTCACATTTTGATTCATATTTTAGAATACAAATACAATTATGAAAGTATGAATTATATTAGTTAAATAAAATTATTTGCAAAACAATAAGCTAGCTTCAGACCAGTTTTCCTTATGTGATATTTACAGAATGTACTCTGGGTTACTACTTTTAGACACATATGCAAATTAAGTTAACGGCTAATAAAGTCAGAGATTACAGTTCAGACATGTATACCTAAAACAACCTTCTTAATTAAGTCTGATAGTAACTAGATCCTGGGATACACACTATAAAATAAAAAACATGCAAGAATTTGCATGCACAATGTGTAGGCATTCTGGAGAAATAACACTGTGAGTATAATCAACTCCAGGCCTGTGGTTCTCACCCAACAAGCATTTTTTTTGGCTTTGCCATCGTGAAAAAAAATAACATTATAAATCTTTTCTATTGAACTATCAACTGAATGATTGGCTGGTTTTTACTTTTTACATCCATTCTTTTATACGGGTGAGGCTGAATGGTTTCAATTAGCAACGGCCAAACTCTTGGCCCTCCAAATTTACCTTTACTTCTTCAAACCAAATGAGGTACACAAACATTTTATTTCATTTGTTTCCCTAAAGTAATCTTTGAATATGCAGGGGGCTAGGTATTTGTGGGTTCATGTTAATAAGAGAGTGTTCTACTTCTTCTTGGACAATTCAGAAAGCAAAATGAGAACTCAAACACACATTTCTGATAATTGAGATAATTCAGTCAAGAAGAGGGTATTAATGAAATTAAGTTCCATGGTTGCCTCACATGTCAGAGGTATCACGAGTTAAAAGCCCACATATTCTATGGAACTCATAATTGACCATCTGGAGTATTTACAGAATCTTGTACATCTATGGTACAAGGTAATTATGTCCCCAGTTTCCAACTGCAGACATACACAGCCTGTGACACTGGGGTCCCACAATCTCATGGGCTGTATGTCTGCATCTGTGTAGAAATGCTAATTCTCCTATGGCATGTGACTGACAGTATACTGTTTTTTGAAGTAACAAGCAACCTGAGCTACTAAGACATTGTTACTAATTTACCCATATATTTACTTTCTCATCAGACTTTTTCTCATTTTTAATGTTCATATAAAAATCAAAAACATACCTCAGCCCAGAACTCTGCATATATATCATTTGCTGTCAATTTTGTAACCGGCCACAGCTTTGTTACAGAACAAAGATCACAGGCAGTCATCATCAAACCAATGACACGATCTCTAGAACACAATAACACAAAACAGGTCAGCGTGGCATTTGCACTCTTACAGTAAAGGCTAGAAAGACTTGTGCATTTTCAGGAATAAGGCTTAAATAGCAGGCATTACTTGGCCACTGGGAGGAGAGTGGGCGGGGAGAGAAGCAGTGTTGCTTCAGCTGGAAGGACCTGGGTCACCTCTGTCACTGCCCCGGGAAGGGTTACGGTGCACCTCAGTATCATTGCTGTCATCAAGACAGTTGGGCATGGCTCTGGGGCCACCTAAATCCTCATGGAGTTCTGCAAATGTACAGGGTGAAGAAACCTTGAAGAAAAAAATCTACCCCCATCCTTTTGTTTATATATGAAAAATGTGAGGTGCAGAGAAATGAATGACTGCCCCACGGCGCAAGCAGCTCAAGACAAGGCCAGAGCAGACGCAGGTGCTCAGCATGCGTGATGGGAGCTGCCTCCCAACACTTTGCAAACTCTAACCTCCAAAGAAATGAGTCCTCTTTTTCAGTTGCTTTGCATTCACATTTTGACTTCTTTTTTTCTAAATGTGGTTTGGTTTAATCTTTCTTCTTGAAGAAAAAGAAAAAAACTGCTTGAAGACTTGAAACGGACATACCCCTACAATTTTAATGGATTTGGTCTGGTGACCTAAATGAAATCTATGGCACGAACCGCTGATTAGTAAGGAATTTTAATATACTGACTTTGACTTTTAGCAATAATCGCGCCTCGGATAAACCTCATTGGCTACGATACTGCCACTGCACAAAGCTCTGACTTTAACTTTTATGAAGCAAATTACATACTTTAAAAGGCAAATGATCAGGAAAGATACAAAATTGTGGGGCAAATGAGATGTGACCATTTCCAGCTCATATGTACATTCTAACGAGTCTCGGGAATCCGCCGCCGCCTCCGCTAAATAATGCCTTAGTTCTTGTAACCGCACAGATGGTCCCCTCCAGGGGCACAGCCCGGCCCTGGGTCCTGAGCCTGCCCCCACCAGGGCAGACGGCATATTAAGAACGCCTATCCATCGCTGTGGCCGAGCCTCTCATGTAGCGGCTCTCCCACGCACAGATTCCTGGCTATTTGGGAGACCCTGCCTGGTCTGTTACCTGCGTCTGGGACACCGATCCCTTGCAAGGCTCCTTTAGTTCCCATCAGTCCGCTTCCTTTAGGCCATTTCCTTAATTAAAATCACTTTTACAACCTCACTTTCCTTAAGAACACGTCTTTATTGGGGCAGACTAAATGGCTGATGAGACTTCTGTGCACCCTTCTTGTGACCCCAAACAGATGCCGTGTGAAGATCCAAATTCCTCAACGTGATCAGGAAACTCCGTATTTTCTTGATGCGGGAGTTTCCTAATAAGCACTTTGTGGTTTAAAGGAAGAATATTTCTGGATTTGGGCTTCTAGAAGAACGAATTTGTCATCTGTTTATTCAACAGGTAAATTCATTAAACAGAAACAGAACATGAAAACAAAACTATGGCTGTTTCATAAGATTGAAATAATTCAATCTCATTTATATTCACATATACACCTCAACATTTACTTTTGTTGGCTGAACATTCTAACAAGCTTTACCTCAAAAAAGATTTATCTCGTAAATCCACAAAACAAGAAATGTTAACAGAACTGGGCACACTGTAGGACGCAAGGAACCAATTTTCTCCCTGGACGGGATTTCACAGGTAGTGTGGTTACTATTAAGGTTGAGAAGATTATGACCCCAGTTGTCATTCAGATTTCACTGTCAAAATTACTTAGACAAAACAATTCAACAGTAATTATTTTACTGGTAACCAAAAAAGTAAGAATAAACAGGTAAGAACGTTTTTATTAAATGCCTTTAATAAATTACTTATCTTTTACTCTCAATGACAAATCAGTTAGATGGTCATGGTTGCCTGGAAATATTAATGTAAATTGGAATAATTTTATTTCTTTCCACGAATGGAAGGTAGGTCTAACTGGGATAGCCGCTTAATTCATCATGCGTTCTGATAATCAACTCTGAAAGGGATGGAATTTATGCTAACTAAACTCTAGGTACAATCTTGTATAACCGGGTCAGCAAAAATAACAAAGAGCCCAATGCAATGCCTATGTTATAGATGATTCTTTGGTAAGTAATTTCAGGGAGTTTGACTACATTCATTTATTCCAAAATTTTTTGAGTGCCTCTATGTATCAGGCACAGTTATAGTAATGAATCAAGTACCCTGCTCTTTATAGAACTAACATTCTAATATGGACACGCAGAAAATAAGGTAAAAAGTTTCATTGAACAAGCTTGTAAAAATTATTGTAAAAGAGGCATGAAGATCTGTGAGAGTCCCACTAGAGATGAGTAGGTGTGGAAGTTCTAATGTGTCTATGAGGAACATGGTGAGCTTGAGGAACAACAAGCCGGTCTGGCTGATGTGGAGGGATGAGGCACAGCACAGGGTGCTGCCCGGTCTGGAGACAAGGCAGAAGTCTACTATTCCAAGTCAGATGGTCACACAGCGGAGGCTGCGAGCAGAGGAGTGACATGCTCCACGTGGTAGAGAGATCTTGGTGGAGAATGACTTGTACAATCATAGGGGCAAGGGAGGATGGGGAGAGATCACTTAGGAGACCACAGTGGTCCAATGAGAGAGGATAGCAGCATGATTCCGATGGCTGCAGGAGACAGGGACAGGTGGAAGGCTCTGGGTGTCAGGTAGAGCCAAGGTGAAACACGGTAACATCTGCAGGTGTTATGGTGACAAAGCCCCCCTCCCCCCGTCCCTCTCCCTTCTACTCAACCCCCATGCATAATCCCAGACCAGGTGGAACTAAAGACACAGGATCCATCAGGGTGTGCAGACATTCTGACCTCTCACCAGGGCCGTCCTACCTTAAAATTCTCCTCCCACATCAGAAGATCACAGAATCGCAAAACTTTACCAAAGGAGAGGAAACCACACAGCATGCAGGATTTCAGGTGGGTTACTCTCCCATTATGCTCCCCATGCCCCGACTGCCCCCCACCACTCTACAAAAGTTCATCAGCCACGGATACAATGTCGTATTGGAAGAAAAGCAGAAACATGAAGCTGGACCAGATGAAACATAAGTAACTTTATAAAAGATTTCAAATAGAGACATGAAGATTATATATTATATATTTACATATATATACACAAAGAATGAGTTCTCATATGATTATCATTACAATTCTTCATTTGTGTCAATATCTGGATTTCAAAAAGACTGAAGGACTAGCTAATTTCCACAGTAAGCTCCAAACAGAAGACTTCTCTACCCTCACTGTTCACTAGGCTCTGACATCATTCCGGCCTCCCTAATAACGTGGCCCGGTTTTAAAACACCGTTAACATTACCTACTTCAATCCAAGGTTATCAGCCAAGGTTACCCTAACATGAAAGAGACGGCACACCCAGGGGGACGGGAGGACCGACGGACAAGCTGAAGGGAGGCTAAGGATGGGGAGGCACCGAGGGTCAGTGGCAGCAAGCAGGCCCTGCCCTGAGCCCGAAGGGGCAAGGATACGGAGCTTTCCCCAGAAGCACTGTGAAACCAGGGGAACAAATGCACCAACTCTTCTGTCCTCCCACCCTCTCATCTCTTGTTAGTGCCACCAGTCTCTGAATCCAGAAGCTGGAGGGAGGGCAAGATTGCTGGGTGACCCAGCCCCTACAGGTCAAAGTGGAAAACATGGTCAGTGGATCTGGAGGCCAAAAGGAGGCTACTCAGATGACAGGAGTACCCAGAAGGGAGAGCTAGAAAGCTGTCGTTCACACTGAAAAATACGTTTGAAACTCAAACAACTTTTAAGTTGTTACACCTCTTTATTCGCCTCTTTATTCCACCTCAAATTACTCCTCTTCATTCATGTATCAACAGAAAAATGGGTTTAAAGTCAAACTTTCTACTAATCTAAGAAAATCTGTTCCATTAGTGTTTGGGGACCCAGGTTAAAGTGGATAGTCCAGCACAGAACTGTCATGGAAAATAGAAAAAAGAAAAAGGAAAAGGAAAATAAATACATGCCTGCTTATCTTAGAATGCTCATCCACAAAGAGCTCATCAAAGACCAGGTTTCTACTACGAGGTGGTCTTCATTACAATGTGGCTGAGGTTGGGTAAACTGGGGTCCAGTGGTTAAGTAAAGAGCAAGCTTTTGGGGTGTGTTTTAGCAGGTGTTTTGTTTAGAAACTACTATCTAGCCTTATTTTAACTCTTCTGTTTAATTTTAAAATCCCGTCATACACAATATTTGAAAAGAGACTAGGTTAAATCATTTTCCCCCTTAAATTATCATTTTAATGATCTTTTCTTGTTTTTAAACTTATCTTCAAGGAATTTTAAATCACAGTATTAAGTAACTTAAATAAATCATGTTTATGATAACTACTTTTCTGATAATACAACCCATTGTGGCTATTTTTGAAACATTAAACCAGACTCAGGATGCTATGGATTCTCTGAAAATATTATTTGAACAGCTGCAGAGTCAAAACCGTACATGAGATGTTTGACTCCTACTGTTTCCAATGACACAATACAAATAACTCTTTGATATAAGCATAAGCATGGTGCAGTGATGAGCTCACTAAAGTAAACTTTAAATTCAAGTTCTCAATTCTTAATTTTATAGAATCCTATGTTGCTTCTTCACAAAATGTCATTGAGAGAAAAATAACTACATGTCAAAGGGAAATCACTCTTGAGCAAATGTGTGTCACAGAGGGATTTGCTATTAAAAATCATCCTAACTTGGGGCTCCTTGCTCTGTGGGGAGCCTGCTTCTCCCTCTCCCTGCTTCGCCCTCTGTTTGTGCTCTCTCTCTCTGTGTCAAATCAATAAATAAAAACTTTAAAAAAATCATCTAACTTAAAATGTATTTGCCTAACAAAATCATTGTATTTGTTCTAGAATTGAGAGCCCTTACATAGCAACATGCGCTACCGTAACTTTAAATCAAGTGAGGACATTAGCAATTTCACGTTAGAACTTAGTTTCCCTACATTTCAAGTTCTTCAGATGAAACATAAAACATACCTAGCAGAATGAGGCCCCCATGCATTTACTATGGCAGGTAGACAGAGATTCTTAATTTAAATAAAGGATGCACTTCTCTATTTTTTAAATTTTTTATTTTTTTTAAAGATTTTATTTATTTATTTGACAGAGAGAGACACAGCGAGAGAAGGAACACAAGCACGAGGAGTGGGAGGGGGAGAAGCAGGCCCCCTGCCGAGCAGGGAGCCCGATGTAGGACTCGATCCCAGGACCCTGGGATCATGACCTGAGCCGAAGGCAGACGCTTAACGACTGAGCCACCCAGGCACCCCAAGGATGCACTTCTCTAGACGTTAGGTAACTTCATTCTTGGCCAAAGTCTGCCATTGATTTCCTCAGATGAATATCACCTTTTCATGTTTCAGTATTAATTCTAGGTATAAAGAGAGAAGCCACTGTCTGTCGTTTATCAACTATGCAATGGAGTAATTATAATCGATATCTACAAAAATTATCACCTAATATTATCATATATTTAAGTACAGACATTTCAGCAATATCAAGTAAATTGATGTATTAAAAGTATAAAAGAGATTCTCTAAAAGAGAACAAGAATTCATAATCAAAAAAAGATACTATACTGATAAACAGAGGTAAACAGTAAAGTAACAGAAACATTAAAATTTATTTAAAAATGTATTTCCAGCTTATAGACTACCCATTAACTAATAGAGAAAAAATAGCGTTGGAGAAGCATCCTTTATTTAAACGGTTTGCAAAGAGCCCCTGGCTGCCGTGAATATGGACCGGCTAGCAAGGGAGACACCTGCCCCCTGGACGACATCAGTGCTGATGGCTAGCGGAATCAGGGCAGGCAGCAGTTGCTCATGTTTCTTTTGGGCAAGAATTACTCGAGCAAGAAAACTAGGAGTAAGATATAAAAGCTAGCCGCATTCGGAGTTGGTACCTGTCCCTTCTGTACAGTGCCCAGCTGAGCTACATTCTACCACCGAGGTGAAAGAGGGCTGCAACCTGCAGGCCTTCTGGAGAAACAGCTGCCCTGATACAGGTAATGCTCCCTAGGGAGTGTCAGGAGTGCACACGCGTCCATGGCAAGGATGGCTGGTGGGATATACACCTAGTCATAGGACAATGATGTCCGTGTTAACTCGAGCGTAAGAAGGGGCTCTAGAAGATGCAGAGGAGAAGGGTTTGCAACCACAGCCATGAGGGCAGTTCTGAACCTGCAGAAAAGTCACTGACTGCACACGACGCCTGCCGTCTTGAAGGACAGCACGCAACGGCTCCAGATATGCAATTCCTTACGGACATCACTGTAGAATCCCCATAAAGAGATCTATGGAAGGCCACCAAAGCCATGTCAAATGTGGGAGTATTTCATGCCCTAATAATTTTAAATGGAGTGAAAAACTTACTCAAAACTAATCTCCTCAGAAAGGAGATTTGATCTCATCTGGTGAATTAAACACCATTCTATATATTTTTTTAATGATTTTATCTAAAGACTTACTGATAGAATTGACATACTCTATCTTGTTTAAGGACAAAACACTTGAAAAAAGATGATTCATATTTATCATATAATCATATTTCTGGATTGTATATTTTTTGTTTCTCATACTTTAGGTGTAATTTATATAGAATGAAATGCATACATTTGAAGGATAAAGTTCAAGGAGTATGACAATGTATACAGTCCCAAACTACCACACCAATGAAGACAAGGAACATCTTCATCACCCAGAAACCCCTCCTGCCCTTTTCCCATTCAGTGTCCTTCACCCGATGCCCATAACTGCCAGTCTGAGTTCTATCACAATCATTAGCACTATTAATTCATTTGGCCTATTCTGGTGCATCATAAAAATGTTTTCATATAGCATCTACTATTTTAGTCAGCGAAATGTCTGTGTGACTCATCCATGTTGTTGCATGAGTCAGCAGTTCCCGATTTTTTAAATTGCTGAATAGAACAGTATTCCATTGTAGAAATGCCAGAAACTGTCTATCCATGCACCTGTTGTTGGATATTTGGGTTGCTTCCAGTTTAGATACGTTATGAATAAGGCTGCTGTTAACATTTATGTCCGAGTCTTTGTGTGAACAATACGCTTTTATTTCTCTCGAGTAACCCGAGAATGGAGTCACAAAACAAGCATATATTTAGCTACTTAAGAAACTTCCAAAGTTCTTTCCAAAGCAGTTGTATATTTTATCCTCCCACCAGCACTATGTTACTATTTTAGTAGCTTCACATCCTTGCCATCACCTGGGTATTGTTGGTCTTTTTAATTTTGGCCATTCTAGTGAACATGTAGTGGTTTATTATGGTTTTAATTTGGTTTTCCTTACACATAAATATGTTGAGCAAAACTTTATGTTCTTTTTTTTTTTTTTTAGGATTTTATTTATTTGACTGAGCGAGACACAGCGAGAGAGGGAGCACAAACAGGGGGAGGGGGAGAGGGAGAAGCAGGCTTCCTGCAGAGCAGGGAGCCCAATGCGGGGCTCGATCCCAGGACCCTGGGACCATGACCTGAGCCGAAGGCAGATGCTTAATGACTGAGCCACCCAGGCGCCCCAAAACTTCATGTTCTTATTGGCTTTAGGATCTGAAAAATATCTTTCACTCTAGGGCAACCACTACAAAAAAGTAAAAAAAAAAAAAAAAGAAATATAGATGATATGTTAAGAAAGGAGAGAAAATGGAATCATATAAAATAATCAATTAAAGCCACAAAAGGTGGAAAAAGAGTGGAAGGCAAAAATAGAAACAAAGAACAACTGTGAAGAATAGAAAAGAGTAACAAACATGGCATATATTAATGCAACTATATCTATAATCACTTCAAATGTCAGGGGTCTAAATACACCAATTAAAAGAGGTCATCAGAATGGACTAAAGAACAAGACCCAGCCCAACCATATGTTGTCTACAAGAAACCCAGTTTAAATATAAAGACACATAGAGATTAAAAGTCAATGAATGGAGAGGGCGCCTGGGTGGCTCAGTTGGTTAAAGCAACTGCCTTCGGCTCAGGTCATGATCCTGGAGTCCCGGGATCGAGTCCCGCATCGGGCTCCCTGCTCAGTGAGGAGCCTGCTTCTCCCTCTGACCCTCCCCCCTCTCGTGTACTCTCTCTCATTCTCGCTCTCTCAAATAAATAAATAAATCTTTAAAAAAAAAAAGTCAATGAATGGAAAAAGATACCACACTAACATTATTCACAAGCAAATGGGAACAGCTATATTAATTTCAGACAGGACAGACTTCAGAGCAAAAGTTATCAGCAGTAAAGACGACCATTTCATAATAATGAAGGGGATAGTTCTCCAAGAAGAT